>NC_134899.1:22396526-22414026 GCF_041734735.1 Babylonia areolata
TGGGTGAAATGCCAAGTCTCAGTGTGTGACCGGTCATTGTTTTTTTGTTTTGTTTTTTGGTTTTTTTTTTCTTTTTCAATCTTGTTTTATTCACTTCTTCTCTTTTTTTTAAAAGTCTGTCTATACTTGGAGTGATGGCCTAGAGGTAACGCGTCCGCCTATAGGAAGCGAGAGAATCCACTTAGCGCACGTAAAAGAACCCACGGCAACAAAAGGGTTGTTCCTGGCAAAATTCTGTAGAAAAATCCACTTCGATAGGAAAAACAAATAAACCTACGGGCAGGAAAAAAAACAACCCAAAAAATGGGGAGAGCAGTCCGAATTTCAAACAGAGAAATCTGTTGTGATAAAAATGAATTACAAATACAAATACTGCCACGGCGTCAGAACAATGTACAATTTTATCACGTTATTTATTCACCGATGGGTCTAAAAAGTTTTTTTAATCGGTTGAACAAAAGGTAAGGAGATGTGCTGCTTTCTACCATACATCTAGCGAATCATACGACCGATGTTAACATAAAATAATGTTCAGGTCTTGATAAAAGCTTCGAACTTTGATTGTAAAGATCGACCGCTTAACTCTCTCCATACGAACGGCGAAAGAGACGACGTTAACAGCGTTTCACCCCAATTACCATCATCAAAATATTGCAAGCGGAAGGCTCTTATACTGAAGACGTGAATGTTGACAAAGAATACCACAATTCTGACGACGGAAGCTAAAGGTTGGGTCATTGAGACAGCCACTGGACATCCGAGGGGTATGTGTAGAGGAGAAGAGAGGACTGGCCGTACTGAGTGTGTTAATGATCTTATTCTAAATCCAACAAACAAACAAAAAAAGCAATTTTTTTTCCCGTTCACACTTGGAGATTCAAACAATGGCAGCAAAGACAAATGACTCAGTTTGGAATGTATTTTGTCTGTCATTGTAAATGTTACTGTAAATTGGGTGTTGCTATTTATATAAGATAGGTAAAAGAAAACTGAGAAGCTTGATGCAGGAGAGCAGACGTTATATTACTTAGGGAGACATAATTACAAAAACAAAAAAAATAGTGTGTTGGATGGTCAAAACAACAAAAGCTTTAAAGATCAGTTTGAATACCTTTTGTCTTAGATATAATGTTACAAATTTAATCAGATTCTGGGTGACCTATACCCAGCTAAGTAATTTTGGAGTTTTACAAAATGACTCCTGGCAATGAGAACTGGTAAGGAATAAAGGAGAACACACACACACACACACACACACACACACACACACACACACACACGCACGCACGCACGCGCACACCCTCCCACGCATACACGCACATACACCCCCCCCCCCCCCCCACCCCCCCCCCCCCCCCCCACACACACACACACACACACACAAAGGAAACATATCAACTATCAGCTGTCTTGGGTCAATTTCATAGTCCATCACCCACGAATTAACGGACGACAAGTCTGTTCACCCTAACCGTTGAGTGATGCGTGTGCGTGTGTGTGTGTGTGTGTGTGTGTGTTTGAGGGAGATAGATTGAGAGAGAGAGAGAGAGAGAGAGAGAGAGAGACTGATGCGTGAAGAGATGCGACTTTTGTCGCCGTTTTCATCACGAACAATCTGATTTAGACTTCCCTTGCCTCCTCCAACCCAACGCCCTCAGCTAGTAGGCCTATTGTATTGAGGCAGTAGAGGGCGATGGTCACTACATTTGCCATGGCCTGTGGTTGCTTTGACAAGGTAAGAGACTGTAAACGGATAGCGGTGAAAAGGGTGGACGGTCGGTCTGCTTGGACAACAAACATATCGTTAGATACAAGGTGATCAGGTGTAGAGGATGAGAAAAGAGATGGGAAACAGTGGGGGGTATGGGAAATGAGGCGAGAAGGAGAAGGGGATGCGGGGATGGGGGTGGGGGTGGAGTGGGACGGGGGTGTGGGAGGGAAGGTAATGGGTTCTGTCGTAAGAGGATTTACAAGATGAGAGTAAAGGTGTGTTAGGGGGCGGGGGTGGGGGGAGAGTGGGGGGGGAGGGGGAGTACAAAAAGGGTTTTACAGGTCAGAGCAGAGCTTTGCTTTGACAAGAACCTTGCGTGGAAAATGGGAATTAGGGAGATTTGTGAGGGGTCAAGAGATGTTCTTCCTTTAATGAGGAGGTGTGGGTTATCCTCTCTCTCTCTCTCTCTCTCTCTCTCTCTCTCTCTCTCTCTCTGTCTGTCTCTTGTCTCTGTGCCTTTTTGTCTGTCTTTTGACTGCCTGTCTGCATGTGCCTTTCTGTCTCTCTCTCTCTGTTTCTCCATGTTTCTGTCTCTGTCTCTTTGTCTCTGTCTCTCTGTCTGTCCCTCTCTGTCTGTCTCTTTCTGCCTCTTTTTGTCTGTCTGTCTCTCTCAATCTCTCTATCTCTCTGTCACACACACACACACACACACACACACACACACACACACACACACACACAAATTTATACAGACACACATGCACGCACACACGTATACACACGCGCGATTACTACACGCAAGCTTGCACGCAAGTGTTCACCGACAAAAACGCGGCTGCAGAAAAAAAATATAAAGAGAAGGAAGAAAAGTAAAGAACTTACGGTCAACTTTGAATGATAGCAATTTTCTGTCCAGGCTGTAAACACTCTCTCTCTCTCTCTCTCTCTCTCTCTCTCAATATATATATATATATATATATATATATATATATATAAGTGTATGCCATGTTTTCTCTCCATCTCTTACAAAATGAGTCTGTTTACAACAAAGCCACTTAGACGATGTTTGTGAGCTTGGCCTATTTTGTTTTAAAAGCCATCTGACATTTAACACAGATTGGTTTTATTCTCACGAAACATATCAATGTTTCGAAAATGAAAATGAACCAACAACTATATCTTTTTTCAAGTTCGAGTTTTCGGGGAAAGGTGGGTGGTAGTTTTCTTTCTTTCTTCCTCTTCTTTCTTTCTTTTTTTTTTCTTTTTTTTTCTTTTAATCATGATCAGTGGTAGGATTTGTCGACTGGCACCAAATGGGGAAAAGAAGAAAAGAAAAAGTAGTGAGCAACAGAAATATCGAATATTACGTCAATGTAAAATAAAGAATTATAGATTTGTCAGTACTTAGAACTTAATTATATGCTTACCCTATACTTTATAATGCACAAAACATATATATTCTGCATCTGTAAACCTTTGTCTGAATAAAACATGTTGAAAAAAAAATGAAAAAAAATTAAAGAATAAACTATCCACATGAACCAATTAACCTCAACAATTCAAACATAGTCTAATTTTTTTTTAAATCTAAATGCATAATCTAAGCATAGACCTTACGCGCAGTCAGCCCTTGAAGAACTGTGTGGTAAAGCGGTACAGCTGCTATTTGCATAGTTACAGTCGGGTATGGTTAAGTGGCACAGCTGCTATTCGCATAGTTACAATGGGGTATGACATCATCAACACCTTCAGCCGAAGAGACACTAACCATACCAAGATTAGTATCATGGGGAGGGAGGGGGTGAACATCAAGCTGATACCACCACAACGATAGCACGACAGTGTAAGTCCACCTTTAAATACTACAACTACTACTACCACAACTACTACTACTACTACAACTACTACTAATTCTTATTATTAGTAGTATTCATAACAATAATAATAAGAAGAAGAAGAAGAAGAAGAAGAATGTATGATAGTCAGTCGTTTCCGACTTTGACCATCAGAACAGCAGAGGAGGCAACTGCCGTCCCGACAATCTGGGCTAGAATTTGATTATAGTGGAGAGTGAGTGTTTTGCCCAAGTTACATCCCCACTCTCTCGGGCAAGAGTGTTTTAGGACAGTCGGCGTTGGGATGGTTCCCCAAGGCCAACTAGCCCCCAAGACTGAAGCACTAAGTGCCACTGCAATCTTGCCTCCAGGTTTGAGAGTCATAATCTTTCACAAAAGACCAAGATGTAGATGACTTTCCACTGCAATGGAGAAACAATTGATCACACAGCTTTTACTGTAATATCCTCCTCCTCGTCCTCCTCCTTCTTCTTCTTCATATTATTTTTATGATTATCATCCTCATCATCCTCATCATCAACATTACTGTTATCATTGCTGTTGTTGTTGTCGTCGTCGCCGTCGCCGCCACTGTTGTTGCTGCAGCGGTTGTTGTTGGAGGTGTTATGATATATATTGTCACGTACGAATATTTTTTTTTTCGTTGCTGTTGTAGTTATTGTTGTTTCTTATTGTCCCGTACGAAAATCAAAATGCATTATCTTCTGATATGCGAGTTCGGCACTCAGCACTCACACTGAAGTGATCAAACAGACATTCCCCAACTCACACAGTCAACGGCTATAATTAGTTGGACGTGGTACTATCGACCCTACACGACTTCTATCCAACAACAAACAGTTCCAGCGTTCACTGCTGAACTAAGAATACCCGCATGTACCCTATTTTACCCCGTATAGTGTAATTATAGTCACGATTTTTTACACACAAAACGTCGCCCTAGGGATTCCGACCTTCAGCACGCCCACTTTATTTTCTCCCCATCACCAGGTGACTGGTCGGAGGGACAGGCATTTGGAGCGGTGGTGGATAGATGGGGTGGAGAAAGGTGAGTTTGAGGAGGGTGTGAAGTGGTTAGCGAGGGGTTACACGGGATCCCAAGGACAGTTTGTGTGTGTGTGTGTGCGGGGGGGGGGGAGGGGTCGGGGGGTGTGTGTGTGGGGGGGTGGGGGGGTGGGGTGAGGGATTGAACAGGGAGCGTTTCTGACCGTGCAGAAGTTTTGCCCTGGTAACCAACCTGGATACTTTGGACTTGAGTTACTGGGCTCTGTGTGTGTGGGTGTGTGTGGGTGTGTGCGCGCGCGCACACGCGCGCACGTTATTGTTGTAGCTGCTGCTGTGTTTTTGTCCCATGCTTTGTGTGTTTACCACTTGTAACGTCCTTCCAAAATCGATATGATTATTATATGAAACTTGACTCAGTGATCAAGTATATAGATTTCTACCTGCACGAGACTAAGACTGCACTATCTATCGGCAGGTGCCCGCGGATAAAAGGGAGGAAAGGGAACAATAAATGGTATGTATGTATGTATGTAGGCTTGCTTGCTTGCTTGCTTTTTTTTCCCCCTCGGTGTCTGAATAACAATGTTCAAAAATCAGTGTCACAAACAGCACATGCAGTAAGGAGCTCCTTCTCGTGTAACTTGCTGGTTGCTCAACAAAAAGTTATAGGCCGTGTGAGCAAACAACAACAAGAATAGAGAAAGAAACCGATAACCATAATGTGATTTCTCTTATCCCTCAGGTGTTGTTCGCCGGATGATTCGAAACAAGTGGGCGGCCAGACGACATTCTGCGCGAGTGTCAGTGTTGGGTGACAACATTCATGAGAGAGAAAGATGACGAAGAGGAAGAAGGTGATGATGATTGTGATGATGATGATGATGATGATGAGTGTGAAGAAGAAGAAGAAGATGGCGATGATGAAGAAGAAGAAGAACAGCAATGACAAGAATTAATTAGCAGCCACACCCTTTCACACTCTCGCAGCCATCATGCACAGCTACAGGAATAGAAGAGCGGCGGCCCACGGGCACGTTACACTCGCTCTGTCTTCGATCGCCATCTGCTGGGGTTTACTGCTGGTCTTTGTTTGAGATTTTTGTTCTGCTTTGTTTTGTTCTTTCCGAACAGGTCTATCCCTCTCCCTCTCTCTTTCGAAAAAAAAAGAAAGACAGAGGGAAGACAAAAATAATTTATGAGAAAACAGAGACAGTTGAGACACAGCAAAAATGGGATTCAAATCCATAATATTTCTTATTTACAGGTACTTAAAATTAATTGCAGTGAGATACTTATGATCAATGAGAGAGGCTCCCACCATATTAGCATATATACAAAAACCATGTCATTTATCACAAATCTCTAGTGACATACACAAATCGAGGAGTCCAGTATTCCCTTTGCTACAACGATTCACATAGCACTGTCATTGAATTAATTCTTTGCGCCCTCGCTCAACCAGGCAGGGCTGCAAAACAAATACGTATCACACTCCTACCTCTACGCAAAACTGCGTATGGTAGTGATCCACTTTTCTTCGGATAGTGAAACTGATGGAAGTGAATCTTCAACATCTCACCTTTTTGGTACACCGATATTTCATTTTACTAAAGCAATCCAATTTTGCTCAAATCAAAGCAACACTTAGTTTTTAGTACTTGGTATGCATTAGAATACATCATTGCTTTTTTTTCTTTTCTTTTTTTTTTCCTTAACATTGAACGGGAAATACGGCAATGTCAAACAGAATTTATCAACTTTGGAAGTTGAACAACAAAAAGCGGACACAGACAGATTGGAATACTTCTCACGCAGAGACAACTCGAGATTTTTTTCTTTTTTTTTTTAAATTCGGGAACACCCCACTCTGAACACAACTTTTCACCTCGTCGCACACGTGCAACCCCCAGGGCCAGCGGCAGCGTGACAGCAGCAGTGAGGATAGAAACACGGACATGAATAGAAGGTTCGTAGGTTTGTCCGTCCGTGGGGTGGACACAGGCACTTGAACGACGCAGGTCAGCCGGGGTTTCCCGGAGTTGGGCGCTGAGTGTCACACCGACAGTGACACACGTGCAGCACGTGGAGACCAGGTTTCAAGCAGGCAGGGGATGCACGCCACATACCTGGGGAACCAGCCACGCGAGTCCCCTGTAGGTTCGGCTCGTGGCAGTGACAGTGGCAGGAACAGACACCTGTGACGAGGGAGCCATTGGACAGGCCCGACCATCCAAATCAGTGGAGGTTTTTAAACTTCAGTGCAGAAAACTTATACAGTTGATTAAATGATGTCTCCTCCTCAAACTATGTAAATACATTCGCTTTTGTTTGCACTCATTCAATGTTTTCTCGATTGTTCAGTTGATTTCAGTGGTATGTTTACCGAGCTTGTTAAGTTTTATGCACCAGCGCGCGCGCACACACACACACACACACACACACACACACACACACACACACACACAGAGTAAAATACCAGATTGATCAACACCACCCACCAAACACCATTCATTCTCTCCCTCTTGCATGTCATTATAAACGGAAGCGGGGAAGAGTGGAGGAGAACAGGGAGGGGAGGGGGGTGGCGGTGGTGGCGAATGGGACTGGAAAGGGGAGTGTGGGGGGGGGGGGGGTAAGAGTGAAGTGGGGGGAGGTTTGGAGAAGCGTGGAAAGAAAGAAAGGTGGCAGAAATAGGGAGACGGTTGGGTAGGAGGGGAAGGAGAAAAGGAGGGAATGGGGAGGACTTGTCGTCAGAAAGGGGGGTTGAGGGTTGGGGGTGTAAAAGGGGTGCCGAGGAGGAGAGCCTGGAGTGGGGGTGGGGTGGTGAGGGTGAGGGAGGGAGGATGGAGGCGGCGGAAACCAAATTGGGGGGGCGGGGGGGGGGGGGGGTGATTTTGCTGGGGAGGAAAAAAAGAAAGAAAGAAAAGGAAAATAAAAGAAAGGAAAGGAAAAGAAGAAAACGTCTGGCTCCATCGTAAAAAAAGAAAATTGACGGAAGGACGAAGAGAACTTTTTCTTTGATTCGCAACATCGCGCGATTTTGTAGTATTCAAAAAAAAAAAAAAAAAAAGGGGGGGGGGGGGGTGGAGGGGTGTGGAGGGGGTTAAGGGCCGGAGGGGTGGTGGAGGGCAATAGGGGGGTGGGTTGAGGGAGGGAGCAAGGTGTTCAAAAAAAATGTTTAAATGTGGGTGCTGAGGGTTGAGGAAGAGGGCGAGTGGGGGGGGTGGGGGGGTGCCTGGGTCTCTGTGTGTGTGTGTGGTGGGGGAGAAGGGGGGAGAGGGAGGACGGGGGGTAGGAGAAGGTTGTCTTATTGAAACAAATTCAGAACTGAGTGCTCAAAAGGTGGACTGACTTCTTAAGAGATTTTTTTTTTTTTTTTTTTTTTACATATTATATACGACTACTGTCTGTCTGTCTCTCTCTCTCTCTTGACAGCCGTATTCATCTTGCCTTCTCTCGCCATTTCCACCGTGTGTGCATCTGTGTGTGTGTGTGTGTGTGTGTATGTGTGTGTGTGTGTGTGTGTGTGTGTGTGTGCGTGTGTGTGTGTGTGTGTGTGTGTGTATGTATGTACGCTTGGGTGTTGATGTGTTTAGAAATGTAAAGAATGTATTAGTGCGCGTGCACGATTGAGTGAGTCCTCCATTTGGTGTTTAGTTTCGCAGTGCCTGCTTCAGTGAACGTGTGCGTCTCTGTGTGGGTGTGCGTGTGCATGCGTGCATGCGTGCGTGCGTGCGTGCGGGTGAACGTACGTACATGCTTGTATGAATACTTGCGTGCTTGTATGTGCACCTTGCGTGTTCAATGCACTAAGTTGAATGTGCAGTTTGCGCCCACGTTATTCATGCTCTCACGTATGGCTCTCAGTGCAGAGATGAGTCCCCCTCACATCAGGGCTGCATCTCGATTGCGTGTCTGTTTTGATTAGATTATTGCAATTAAAGTTATTGAGATGTGTGCCTGTGAGTGCGTGCGTGCGTGCGTGCTTGCTTGCTTGTGTGTGTGTGTGTGTGTGTGTGTGTGTGTGTGCTTGTGCGTACGTATGTGTGTGTGTGTGTGTGTGTGTGTGTGTGTGTGGGTGTGTGTGTGTGTGTGTGTAAGAAGAGGAAGTGGGCTGGTTGTGTGTGTGAGGTGTTAGATTAGGTGGCTCTGTATGAATGTGTGTGTGTGTGTGTCTGTGTCTGTGTCTGTGCGTCTGTGTGTGTGTCTCTGTGTGTGTGTGCATCCGCATACGCGCATTGTTGTCTGCGCGAGCCAAGCTGCATGCACGGGTGTCTTGTGAAAATTATACGTCTGTGGTTGAAGTTCTTTGACAAGGTCCGCCGGTGGACGTTCTTGTGTGCACGCGGGATTCATTTTCCTTGGTTCAAATCATCTTTAATTGTTCAACAGTACACATCGGATCGCTTTCCTCAGCAACTGCCTGTTATCCAATATATAGTGTCCAAGTGAAAGAAGGTGATTTCTTTCTTACTCCATTGTACCGTGCAACCTGAAATGCGAGAGTAGGGACGGTGGTGATCTGGGTGCTAGTCCGTTTCGGGTGAGACGATCAACCGAAGTCCTGTGTGGAGCGTGCACATACCGCACGTAAAAGAGCAAGAGCCCATGGCAACAAAAGGGTTGTCCCAGACAAAATTTTGTAGGTAAGAATCATTTTGATAGTAATACAAATACACTTACAGATGAAAAAATAAATAATAATAATAAAATATTGAAAAAAAAAAAAAAAAAAAAAAACCCATACGTGCGAAGTTTCCGCTGATGGTGACACGTTCTCCCCAGGGAAAGCGACCTGAATTTCACACACTGAAATGTTTGACCAACCAAAAAAAACAACAAAACAAAACAAAAATTGATTCGACTGACGCACAATACAAGTTTAATGAAAACAACTACAGTCCTCTCCCTTTCTACCCATTTCCCCTTCACCCCCACCCCCTTTTTTTCAATTTCGTAATGGTGGTGTTCAAAAAGACACTTATCTCTTGAATGATTCACTATTTGTAAATGAAAGGAGAACACAGCCAAAAAAAAAAAATAATAATAAAAAAAAAAAATATCCACAATACGTTAGAGGAACACCAACCAGTTGCAGTGTCAGGAGACAAGATGCCAAGTACCTTAAAATAGAACAGTTACAGCGACGGCGCACCCTAATCAGTTTTCTTAATTCCACTCTCTCACGCAAGAGTATTGGGGAGGGGGTGGGGGTGGGGGGGGAGGTCAGTATCTGAGTGGAAGAAAAGTGGGGGTGGGAGTGGGGGTGAAAGGGATGGAAAGGGGGGAGATGATGGTTTTGGAGGGGGAGGGTGGTGGTGGAAGGGAGAGGGGCAACGGGGTGATGGTGGTGGTGGTGGTGGTGGTGGTACTAGCTTAAAAACAAACGAACGAACAAACGACAAACTTAGACCGACTTTGTTAAAGAAGGCGGATAGTGGGACGCGCGGTGGGTGGAGGGAAAAGGGGTGAGGGGGCGAGGGGGGGGAGAAGGAAGACGCAAGGAACACACACACACACACACACACACATACACACACCTACACACACACACACACACACACACACACAGAGAAAAAAAAAGAGAACGAGGCAGACACATTGACAAACTGGGTGAGTATGGTGAGAAGGAGACAGAAGAGAGAATTAACGAATTACAGAGCGGGATAAAGAAGGTGAAAAGAACTTTAAAGGAAAAAAAAGTGATTTTTAACAGGCGAAGAAAGAATGGAATTTATGAAACGAAAGAAAAGAAAAGGAGAAAAAGACAGAAAGAAACAGAAAAAAGAAATAGTTTTAAATTTTAAAAAAGACACAAAAAGAAAAAAAAAAAAAGAAAAGAAAGAAAGATAAACATAAAACATAATGGCGACGAAAAAGTAAGAGCACCAACGAAAAAAGAACAATCGAAAATGACAAAGAAAGGAAAGAAAGAATGACAGAAAGAAAAATATCGAATCAAAAAGAAAGACAAGAACAAGCAAAACAAAATAAACAGAAAAAAAAAAGAAAGAAAACAAAACCGCAGGAAAGAAAAAAAAAAAGAATGAATGAAAGAAAAAAGGTATCGCCGTCAGGAACGACATCAACGAGACAATGAATGAATAAGCAAATAGATGAATAACTGAATAGATACATCAATAAATAAATAAATAAATATACAAATAAATAAATAAATAAATAAATAAATAAAAGCTAGCATGACAGTTTGAAGCTTCAGATATAGATCAAGGTCGCACAGCTTTGCAGACGAAGTTATTCATTAATTATTAAATTAAAATGTAGGCTTATATAGCGCAGTACCCCCATCTCAGGTGAGGCTCACCGCGCTTCACAATTTAAAAAAAAATTGAAATTTAACACTAAGTGTCGTAAAATATGTACAAAGTCTACAAAGTTTAACATGACAATGGCTAAAATATGCATATGTAAGACTGACATGGCAAAACACACACACACACACACACATATATATATATATATATATATATATATATATATACACACATACATACACACATAATTATATATATACACATATATACACACATATATACATACACATAGACATACATATACACACACATATATACACATGTATACATGTATACACACACACACACACATACACATATATATATATATATATATATATATATATATATATATATATATATATATATATATATATATATATATATAAATAAGCGGAGGCCTGATAGGTGATGGCTTAGTGGTCTTCTTCTTCTTTCGTGGGCTGCGATTCCCTCATTCACTGGTATGCACAAGTGGGCTTTTTACGTGTATGACCGTATTTACCCCCCCCCCCCCCAAATCTCCCCGCACCCCCTCCCCCCGCCCCCCGCCATGTAGGCAGTCATGCTCCTATTTCGGGGAAGGAGGTGGGTGCATGCCCGGTTATGTTCTTGTTTCTATAACTCACCGAACGCGGACATGGATGATGGGATCTTTGACGTGCGTAGTATTTGATCTTCTATGTGCGTATTATATTGCTTGAGGCTGTAACAGTGATCAAGCCAATAAAGGCGAAATTTTAGGTAAAACCAAAGTGTTATTGTTGCGGTTTCTTCTTTCTGTATATATATATATATATATATATATATATATATATATATATGTGTGTGTGTGTGTGTGTGTGTGTGTGTGTGTGTGTGTGTAAGTAAGATGATTAGATTTGCAAATGTTGCCTAGCTATACTTTTGGAGTTAAAAGACATTTGTGTTTTCTCAACTTTTATGTGACATTGTTGTGTATTTGGAAATGTTTGTTCTGGGCATGAAAAGATTATTGTGCAGTAATCCTCCATACTCCAGTAGGAGTGAAAGGATAATTAAAACCTGAAACTTGAAACTTGTGTGTGTACACGAAGCGGGTTCAGGCACTAGCAAGTCTGCACATCTGTTGACCCGCAAGATGGAAAAAATCTCCACCCTTTACCCACCAGGAGCCGTGACCTGCATGAGGTTCAGTGGAAATGCACGCAACCAGGAAGTGACTGTCCACGAGTTTTTGGTCCCAAAACCATCGGAATGGGATTGTTCACTTTACCCTTCGCTACAGCTTGAGTTTGTAGTTGGGGTACTAACTGGTTACTTGGATCTCTCTCTCTCTCTCTCTCTCTCTCTCTCTCTCTCTCTCTCTCTGTGAATAGAATAGAATAGAATACGTTTTATTGTCATAAAACCTTAAAGTTTATAAGACACAATGAAACATAAACATAAGCATATTAAGAAGAGAAACATTCATGAACAAATTTCGCCAGCCTTGGCTGTATTTCTGTTAGAAGGATCAGTTCACTAGGCTTTGCATTTGGACGACATATATCGATTAGGAATCTGTGTAAGTATTGTACTTTACACAATTGTCTAAAAGGTGAATCTCATCTTCTAAACTGTTACAAGTATCACACAGTCTTTGTTCTTTCGGTGTATTTTTATATCTTCCCTGTTCGATTTGTAAGTCATGGGCGCTGTGTGTGTGTGTGTGTGTGTGTGTGTGTGTGTGTGTGTGTGTGTGTGTGTGTGTGTGTGTGTGTGTGTGTGTTTGTGTGAAAGAGAGAGAGAGAGAGAGAGAAACTTGAAACTTGAAACTGTTTATTGTCATTGCCTACAAAAAGGTCTTTTGAGAATGGGGTTCGGGGGTTAACATTTGTTTCAATGCAAAATGATCATATATCCCATAATGATCAAATAAATTATCAACACTGAAGATAAATAAAGATTAGCAGCACACTTACAACACACTATGCAAAGAAATGAAACAAACAATCAAACAAGAAACAATAAAACATACATGAAATACTTCGTGTTTTGACCATCCATTCGCACGTTAATTCTTGTAGTCTGTACTTTCCTTTAAGAACAATTCAGCATCAACATCAACCATAAGTAACTTCCTTCAAATCCATTGTTTTAATTATTGTTAAGAAAACCTTGTCCTTTATTTTGTGCTTCTGCGATGAACTTAGCAACGGATCTAATTACAATATCATCCTCAGACGATAAAACAGAAACAACATCGTCCATTCTAGCTACATTTGAATTTTTAAAAAAAATTTACATTTTTCTCGCACAACCTCATAAGCTTTACACTGAAAGAGAAAATGTTTTTCATCATCAAGAGAGAGAGAGAGAGAGAGAGAGAGAGGATATGTAACACAACCGTAACTCGATCCCCCCTTCATGGAGATTCCTCGAAAAATGGCCACATCTTATTTCACGTTCATCTGTTTCCCATCACCCACCCCTCTACAGCCATCCCTACCACTCTCTCTCCCTAACACCCCCACCCCCACCCCACCTTAGATCCTCTCCACCCACAACCCACCCACCCCGACCTTTCGTCCCCCCAACCCCCACCCCAACACCCCCCCACTATCCCCACTTCTCCAACCTCTTCCCTCCTCTTCCAACATCCTCCCCCTAACACCAAGACACTGTCACAGTTCTTGTAGCTTCCGCCTTTCACCCTCCAACCCCCCCCCCTCCCCCCCACTCCTTTCCCTCACTTCACCCCCCCTCCCCCACCACCACCCTCCCCATCCCACACCCACCTTCTTCACACTAGTAGCCTCACCTCACCCTCACCTTTTATCCCATCCTCTCCATTCTCCCTCTCATCCCCCCCCCCTTACCCCTCCCCTCCCTCCGTCTCCCGATCACCCCCAACCCCCTCTCCCCCCCCATCCAGATGTACGAGGGGAACAAAAAAAAAAAATCGATACCGATTGACCCCATGGTGATGGTGCTAAGTAGAAGATGCTGTTGGTTTGAAATGGCGAGAGAAAAAAAAAAAGGGGAGAAAAAAAAAAAGGCTCGGGCTTCATCCGGAACAACTGCAGACGCTCTTGCAAACTTTTTCTTTCTTTTTTTTTTTTTTGATACCCGCAAGTGCATAGATTCCGGGCCTGGGACAGACGTAGTATCGACTGGATGGGCTGAGTGATTGAGGGCCACCCATAATGACTGTTCCGCTTTCCTGTGCTGTAACGCCTGACTGATTCCACACCGTCTTTTTTTTTTTTTTTTTTTTTGTGGTGGTGGTGGTGGTGGTGGTGGTGGTGTGTGTGTGTGTGTATGTGGTGTATGTGTGTGTGTGTGTGTGTGTGTTGTGTTGTGTTGGTTTGTGGTGGTGGTGGTAGTGGTGGTGGTAGTGGTTTGTCAGGGCAGAAGTTTGAGCAAGTTTCGACGAAGTCGATGACGATGAATGCAACTGGGGAGGAGATCCATAAGGAAGAGGAGAGTGCGAGAGAGAGAGAGAGAGAGAATGAAGGGGGTGTGGAGGTTTGGGTGAGGGGCTCGGGGAAGGGGGGTGGGGGAGAGGGGGCCTGGTGTGTGTGTGTGTGGGGGGGGGGGGGGGCTTGCTTTAAACGTGACGCTTGGTTGCTCCTGCTCTCGCTGTACAAGGGTTGTGTACAAGTGCAAAAGTTGGCTGAGTGTCTGTGTCTGACGACTGGACGATGGACAAGGAAAGCAAAGCGGAGACAGAGAGATAGACAGAGACAGATAGCGACACAGGTACAGAGAGGCAGACAGAGACAGAGAGACAACAGAGAGACAGACAGACAGAGAGGCAGAGACAAAGAGACAGAGAGACAGACAGACAGAGACAACAGCGAGATAGAGACACAGGTACAGAGAGGCAGACAGAGACAGAGAGACAACAGAGAGACAGACAGACAGAGAGGCAGAGACAAAGAGACAGAGAGACAGACAGACAGAGACAGAGACAACAGCGAGATAGAGACACAGGTACAGAGAGACAGACAGAGACAGAGAGACAACAGACAGACAGACAGAGAGGCAGAGACAGAGACACAGGGACAGAGAGACAGCCAGACAGAAACAGAGAGACGACAGAGACACAGGGACAGAGAGACAGACAGACAGACAGAGACAGACAGATAGAGACAGAGAGATGACAGACACAGGGAAAGAGAGACAGACAGACAGACACAGAGAGACAACATACAGGCAGAGACAGAGAGACAGAGAAGCAGAGACAGAGAGACAACAGAGAGACAGAAACAGTGAGACAACAGAGAGACAGCAACACGGGGACAGAGAGACAGACAGACAGAGACAGAGACACAGGGACAAAGAGACAACAGAGATACAGAGACAGAGAGACAGACAGAGAGCCAGAGACACAGGGACAGAGACACAGACACAAACAAGAGACAGGGTAAGAAAGAGAGAGGTGATTACAAAATAAAGACAAATTATTATTTTAAAGAAGAGAGAGAGATGGTTGGCAATCAAGCACGGAGAATGGGGCAGAGAGAATGGGGATGTCACTGGGAGAAAAACAGGTCTTCTTCTTCTGCGTTCGTGGGCTGCAACTCCCACGTTCACTCGTATGCACACGAGTGGGCTTTTACGTGTATGACCGTTTTTACCCCGCCATATAGGCAGCCATACTCCGCTTTCGGGGGTGTGCATGCTGGGAATGTTCTTGTTTCCATAACCCACCGAACGCTGACATGGATAATAGGATCTTTAACGTGCGTATTTGATCTTCTGCTTGCATATACACACGAAGGGGGTTCAGGCACTAGCAGGTCTGCACATATGTTGACCTGGGAGATCGTAAAAATCTCCACCCTTTACCCACCAGGCGCCGTCACCGTGATTCGAACCCGGGACCCTCAGATTGAAAGTCCAACGCTTTAACCACTCAGCTATTGCACCCGTCAGAAAAACAGGTCGATTTCACAGAGTGACGGGAACAGACACACAGATATGTATCTCGTATTTGGTGTTTCCCACATCATTATACTCGCATATACACGCACATACGCGTACATACATTCATACACACTGTGTGCGCGCGCGTCCGCCCACGCGAAAGAGAGAGAGAGAGAGGGTGTGGGTGGGCGGGGGGGAGACAGACAGAGATACAGAGAGACAGGGGGGGGAGAGAGAGAGGAGAGGAGAGAGAGAGAGAGAGAGAGAGAGAGAGAGAGAGAGAGATCGGAAAGCAGAAAATTACTCAGAAAACAGAAACAATAAAAACATACATTGCTGCAAGGCCACCAGCCTGTTTGCCAAGTGTGTATGCCACTTAAATGCTAGTAAGACAAAAAACGAAACGTCACAGAGAAATGGGAAAATGGACGAACATTAGTGAGGGGGAAAAGGGGGAAAAAAAGGAGATGATGCTGATGATGATTAAGAAGAAGAAAAAGAAAAAAAGAAGAAGAAGAGAGAACAGACTTGTGAGACGTGAGACAAAGACAGAATGGGGGAAAGGTAGGGGAGAAAGAAGGGGGGAGGGGGGGAGAGAGAGAGAGAGAGAGAAGGATACAGACAGACACACAGAAAGAAAGAAGTACCTACGAACAGACGTACAGAAACAGAGAGACAGTCCGGTATGTACACAAAGAAGAAGGAACTGAGACAGAATATGAATCATACAAAAAACAAAAAAAAAAGAAAGAAAAAAAAAAGATAAATAAAACAAAACAAACAAACAAACAAAACAGACAAGGGGAAATATAAAGACAAAAGTGCAAATCATCATTAGAATAGGTTGGTTGGTTGTTTTTTTTTGGGTTTTTGTTGTTGTTGTTTTTTTGTTGGTTTTTTTTTCTTGTTTTTTCATTCGTCACTGCCTATATATTTACGTCCACACGGTAAACGACTGTAGAAGCTGCCTCTGACATTTTCAGCATCGGCTCTCTCATTCCGATAACAATCATGATGACACAGGCTGCGAGACACCAGTTGTTTGCTGGCACTTTCAGCCTCGGATAATGTCATTTCTTTCTTTTCTGTCTTTCTTTCTTTCTTTTTTCTTTCTTTCTTTCTTTCTTTCTCTCCCTCCCTTCTTTTTGTTTTATTGTGAAACATTTACATCTTCCTATAAAGGTATAAAAACATATTTTCAATGCTGATGTTTTGTATTTTTACTCTTCCGATAACAGATTATTGTGTAACGTTTTACTTAATCATTAGACATTGTTTGTTTGTTTAACAAATGCTATCGTTCTTACTGAAAACAGACAAGTGATGGTTAAGTTAAAATATGTCAGGGTAAAAACCAGCAGTGGGTCATTATTTCTTCACATTTCGTACAGCCCACACGCTCATATATATATATATATATATATATATATATATATATATATATATTATATATGGGGGGCGGGGGGGGGGGGGCGAGTGTCTGTGTGTCTGTCTATATGCGTTCGTTGCTTGGACAGACGTGAAGTCGTGAGTTTCCCACGTGCCAAAAGGAATGAAACACAAATCGCATACGAAAAAAAAAAACACATGTACATGCACACGGTAAACGTCAACCAAAAAAACAAAAAAACAAAACAAAACCCCAAAAGAAAACAAAACAAAAATCAAACGAACAAAACAAAACAAAAAAAGAAACACAAAAAAAAACACCTACAATATAT
>NC_134899.1:22416526-22419026 GCF_041734735.1 Babylonia areolata
TGCAATCAAAAAGTAATTTCCGCGGGGAGAGTGATGCGTGTGATGATGTCTATCTTCCTAATGGCCTTTGGGAGAGAAAAATAAATCCTACTCATCAACATCATTTTGTGAACATCAAAATCTCTTCCTACTCCCCCCCGCCCCCCTCCCCTCCGCCCGCCCTCGCTCCCCTTCCCCCACACCCCCTTTCCCCCCCATTCCCCACGAACAGCCCTCGTGCAAAATAATGTGCCATAGTTACCTCGGTAAAGTGCACCGATTGTGTACTTAGGAAAGAAACAAAAAAAACATAATGGTATGCAGCTGTCTGTCCGCACAATATCTGTTTTCCTCTGTCTACTCTATCCGCTTATCTCAGACAGACAGACAGACAGAGACGTAGGTAAAGAGAAACAAAAGACGCACACACAGAGAAAGATTCACACCTGCAAGATGAGCATGCGCAGGGATTTGACAAGCTCACAAATGCTCCCACAGAACGACGGTAATCATCCGAACAAAACACCCCCATCTTGTTTGTCAAGGGAAAAGAACAACAAGAACCAACCAACCAAACGAAAAAAAAAATAAATAAATAAAAATAAAAATAAAACAACAAAAACAAACATACAAAAAAAAAAACCCCAAACCAAAAAACCCCACACATTTTGACTCAAAAAGCCAATGGCGACAGGCTTTATTTCTCGACACAGCCCCCTAGTGTCCAGGACTAAGCTGGAAGCCTGTAACGATGTCATTGCTCATGCGCAGTAGAGCTTCCTGTAAGACGTGGTCGTGTTATGAGCTGTTCACGTCATAAGGACAGAAATCCCCCTACCCCGGCCCAGGCTTTCAATACAGTTAGGGGACTTCGCTCGCTGAAGGCTGTCAGTCTGCTCCGGGGATCTTATCCCCCTCCGCTCCCTATCCCCTCCTTTCCCCTTTCTCCATCCCCCTTCCCAGCCCCCCCCCCCCCCCCCCCCTCTCTCTCTCTCTCTGTCTCTGTCTTTTCGATATGATTTGATCTATTGACAACGAAAAGAAATGCGTGTGTTGGTGGAGGAAAATGACTTGTTAATATGTATTTGCTTGTTTACTCGTGTGGGTTTTTTGTTGTTGTTTGTTTGTTTGTTGTTTGTCGTTCTTGTTACTGCTTAGTTTTTGACATCACTCTTTTTTTTTCTTCTTTTTTTTGTAGTGTGTGTGTGTGTGTGTGTGTGTGTGTGTGTGTGTGTGTGTGTGTGTGTGTGTGTGTGTGTGTGTGTGTGTGAGACACTGATGCAAAAATGTTTGTGTACCTATCAGAGTGAGTTTGTTCCACAGAATTTTGCGAAATAGGACGAAACTTGTGTTGCCATGGTTTTGTGTGTGTGTGTGTGTGTGTGTGTGTGTGTGTGTGTGTGTGTGTGTGTGTGTGTGTGTGTGTGTGTGTGTGTGTGTTGTGGTGTGTGTGTGTATGTGTTTCGCCACATTTCTGAGCTTCTGGCCTAATTAATGAAAAACACCCCAACACTGACAGAGACTCCTGTTTTGTTTTTTTTGTTTTTTTTCCACCAAGCTCGGTTGGTTGATCAAAATCCTGACCCTTATCTGTCATGTTTGAAGCTGGGTTCTTTTGCCTGGTGGGTGGGAGGGAAGGTGGGGGTGTGGGTGGGAGGGGACTGTCCAGAGCGGACTGATACTACTGCTGACCTTTCTCCATTCTCATGAACGAGACGTCTGTGCAGGAGTGCTGGAGGGTCCGGGGGGAAGGGAATGGATGGGGGGTGGGGGGGAGCGGGGGCTGGGGAGGGGGTCGGCGGTGGGGGAGGACGGGGGATGTGGGGGTGCACAATGTGGGCAGGCAGGGGGGTTGGGGGGGGGGGGGGACCCCGAGGGGACCAGAATTGAAGGGGTATTGATTTAGTTAGCCGACACCGCTGAAGCCAAGGACTATTAGATATAAGTCTGCATACCAGGCCAGACAGACCATTACCATTGGTCGCATCGCGTTGTGTTTGTGCACGCGATTTCCTTTTGTTAATATGGAAGAGAGAGATGGGGTGGGGTGGGGGGAAGGGAGGGGGGTGCGGATGGTTGGTGGAGGGGGGGGGGATGGAGTAGGGGTGGGGGGGGGTGGGGGTTGTATACCAAGGAGAACCGATCTGTCAGTCTAATCTCCATTAACTTGTCTGTTTTGTCTGTCTGTCTGTCATCGGGCGAGCGGAGAATGTTCACACTGACCCGGTATTTTTTCGTCATCTATTGTTTTGAGTTTTGAGTCAGAGGTACGTTTGGAGAAGGTGTGGGGACAGGTGATATACTTGATTTTACGCGAAGTATTACAACCAAAAGACAAACAAAAACGCACACAAAAAAAGTGAAGCAATTCTGGCCCTGCTGATTGCTCAAAGAAAGAAGTGTCCGTTAACACTCTGGTAATAACAACAAAACAACAACATCAACAACAGTAACAACGCCAACAACAACAGTAACAACAACAACGTCAACAGCAATAACAGTAACAAGTTCAATGGTAAAA
>NC_134899.1:22429026-22446526 GCF_041734735.1 Babylonia areolata
TTATTTATAAAACCACGAAGTTTCAAACTCGGGCCGCTAAAGACGAAAACCGCGTCAGGGACCTGTCGAAGCAGTCCCTGATAAACCGGTGATGCAGATAATAAAGCACGACCAGCCACCCTCCATCCCACCCCCCAGACGGGCCAATTGTACTCAGGCGTCTTCCTGGGTATCTTGTTTGCGCAACAACAATGGCTCAACTGGCAATCCAGCCAACACGCGCGGTTTCTGAGCTGATAGATTGGCTACCAAACAGCAGATTGGCTGGCGAACAACAAGCGTAGTGGGCAAACAATAGCTTTGTCTTGGACAAACATTGGCATGGGAGGGGAGGAAGGGGGCGGGGGGTGGGGGGGGGGATTTGAGCACGACCATCACCGGGCAGTACGGGCTCTACAGGGTGGACGGAAGTGGAGGGGGAAGAAGGGGGTGTGGGCGCTGGCATGGCCTGTCATTTTTCAGGGGAGAACAAAATCGAAGGGTATCCTGAGCTTCTTTTTTTTTTTCCATCTAATTCTCCCTTGGGGACTCAGCACTCATTTCGTGGGCAGTCCCACTAAATCACACAACCAGTCTACAGAGAGCTTTTACATAGATTAATGTTTTGCATGCAGTTCGTTTAGTGGATTTCGTTTCGCTCTTTGCGGCTCTGGACTGGGGTGTTGTCCCTCCCATCGCTCTGAACTCTCAGCTATCTCTAAACTAGCAGCTACAATCAGTTGTTTTTATGATTTATTGGTCAGGTAATGTTTCCAGGGTCAGTGATCGTTCTGGTGTGAGGTTTTTGTGACCAGCTATAGAGTTTGTGGAAAGAGAGAGAGAGAGAGAGAGGGAGGGGGGGCGGGAAGGCGGGCAGAGTCGGAAGATGCGATGTTCTGTCTGTTCACGATGTGTCAGGTGTACAAACTAATCTTGGAGGTATACCTGTAACAATTTCTGTTGCGATGGAAACGTGACGACGACTGAAAGCCGCTGACATTATATTTCTGATTTGTTTTTCTCTTTGTCGCTTGTCTGACTGTGTATATATATGTCTGTCAAGTTAACTCCGTCTGTCTCTGCAACTCCCGCCCAACCGCCCCGCCCCCCTCTCTCTCGCTCCCCCCCCTCTCTCTCTCTCTCTCTCTCTCTCTCTCTCTCATTCACACTGAGACAACCGCACACACATTCCCTCTCTGTACCCCCTCTCTCTGTGTCTGTGTGTCCGTCTCCCCCTGTCTCGGTCTGTCTGTCTATCTGTCTGTGTGTCCGCTTCTTTCTTTCCCACTTTTTGTGTGTCTGTCTGATTCTCTCTTCCTCCCTTTCTGTCTGTCTCTCTCTGTGTGTCTGCCAGTCAGTCTGTCTCTGTCGCTGTCTTTCTCTCTCTCTCTCTCTCTCTCTCTCTCTCTCTCTCTCTCACACACACACACACACACACACACACACACACACACACACACTTCACCCTTTTGATTTCACTGATGAAACTATCACTAGAAACAGGTGTGTCGGGTATAGTATTGCCAAAAGTGACATAATTGACAGTAATGGTTTTGAAACATTACCTCTCTCTCGTTTCTCTGTCTCCCTGTCTTTGTCTCTGTCTCTGTCTGTCTGTCTGTGTCTCTGTCTCTCTGTCTCTGTCTGTCTCTCTCTCTCTCTCCCTCTCTGTATGTGTCTGTCTGTCTGTCTGTCTGTCTGTGAGTACGTGCGCACGAAGGCGTATGACTTACAGAGGCAAAATCTCACGACAAATTAAGTTTGAAGTCACTGTTTAACTTTTCTTTTTTTAATTTGTAGCGCTGTCTACTTCCACATGAAGTGGACATCATTATGTGCAATTGCATATGCATGCACATAATTCTTATCAATTTGCGAACAATGTGCACACACACATACACACACACAGACGCGCGCGCGCGCACGCACGCACACAGACACACACACACGCACACACACACACACATGCACACGAGACATGGACCCTCATGGCGGATTTGGAAAGAAGGAATTGAAGCCATGGCAACGAGGTGTTGTCTGTCGCAAGATGCTAAACATCAGACACACTGATCACTTCGCCAATGAACAAAGTGCGTGAAACCATCAAGCAGCACATTGGATCTTATGAAGATCTGCTGACATCAGTTCAGAACAGAAAGCTACGCTGGTATGGCCACGTTACAAGATCAAATGGCTCAC
The DNA here is from genome assembly GCF_041734735.1 of Babylonia areolata. NCBI lineage: Eukaryota > Metazoa > Mollusca > Gastropoda > Neogastropoda > Buccinidae > Babylonia > Babylonia areolata. Next base: position 22,431,205 of record NC_134899.1, read on the forward strand.
ACACACACACACACGCAGTCAATTACTACAACGTTTAACCCATTCATCTATTTTTGGCCGCACGGACATTGTACACCTGGTTGACCAGAGTGTTTACAAGGCTTACAACAACCTGGCCTACTTCCTTCCAGTAAATAATTATGACATGCTGAGATCAGACTCTTCTCCGCACTGAAGTTCATGTCTTTGCAGCGTGCGGATTAGGGTGCTGCGAAATGTGAGCATGATACAGATTCGCTTCGCTTACACATTGTTGTCCCCACCCGGAATGGCGTCTTGAGATTTTGACTCTGGGTCCTCCTTCACCAACCCAGCCTCTCTCTCTCTCTCTCTCTCTCTCTCTCTCTCTCTCTCACACACACACACACACACACACACACACACACACACAATGACAATGACAATTGTCATTGTCTTTCTCAAACACACATACATGCACACATGCACGTACGCACACGCACACAGTCTGTATATGGATGAGTATTATGGTTGGAGACATGTACCAGTGCTCAGACCACCAACAGAAGTGGATTCACAGACGCAAAAATGGACTTTTGAAGAAGCTGAAAACTATAATACTAGTAACTGGGGTTGAATCTCTCTCACAGCTTTAGGACGGCACATCGTTTGGTATTTAACTTAGACACGTGTTGACGGCCTTTCAAATACTAAGACGATCCGAAAAAAGGTGAACCGAGGAAGCTAATTTCTTCTTCTTCTTCTTCTTCTTCTTCTTCTCCCTTAATCCCGTGGAAAGTAACAGGACAGGACTTTGTATAACATTTTCTTGTTGTCCTGTTCATCTATAACCGTGTTGCATTGTGACATGTTCCAAATGAAATACTGTTTAAAGCAAGAGTCACGTAGTGGGGCGCCGCACACAACTGTCAACAGAATGGTCCAGGACATCTCTCGGTAGTGCGCCAAATCCTGGGTCTCTGCAAATGGTTTCCCTGTCCAGTCTGCAATGTTTTCAGTGCATCTGTTGTTGTTTTCTGTTCCCTCCCTAGGTCTCACTCACCCCCGCGCTCCCCCAGATATCCCGTCCCCCCATCCCACCCCCCCACCCACCCCCAACCCCCCTCAACATCTCCTTGAAGGATTGTTTTCACAAGGCCATTGGATCTTGTAACGTGGCCATACCAGCGTAGCTTTCTGTTCTGAACTGATGTCAGCAGATCTTCATAAGATCCAATGTGCTGCTTGATGGTTTCACGCACTTTGTTCATTGGCGAAGTGATCAGTGTGTCTGATGTTTAGCATCTTGCGACAGACAACACCTCACTGCCATGGCTTCAATTCCTTCTTTCCAAATCCGCCATGAGGGTCCATGTCTCGCGTGCATACAGGAAGATGGAATTACACCAGAACACGCAGTAGAGGAGTCTGATCTGGTGTTTCACCCATTTAGTGAAAGGCAAATAGGGGATCAGGCGACGAACAGAAGGGTGAATGGAGCGTGCGATACTTTGGTAATTCCTCCCGTCACCCACTGTTCGCCTTAATTGAAGACACGTATATATGCCGCCTGTAATGATTATAAGAACGGTCAGTCATTCCTTCCTTCCCGTGGAGTTCTCTTTCTTCCAACAGTGTCATCAGGTTCTGGAGATTGATGCTGAAGAGTTAATGAGATGCTTTTCTTTCTTGTTTTATTCTCTTTCGTTCTTTTTTTTTCTTCTTCTTTTCTTACTCTCTTACTTTCCTTCCTTCTTTCTTTCTTACTTCATGTCAGTCTTTCTGTTTCGTTCTTGTCTCATTTTCTTTCTGTTTTTTCTTCTTCTGTTTTGTCTCTGTCCAGTCAGGTCTTGTCAGTCTGACTTTCCTTTCTCTGTCTCGTTTTGTTTCATCTGTCTGTTCCTTTCTTCTCTTTTTTTTTTTTCCATTCTTTGCATTACTTCTTCTTCTTCGTTCGTGGGCTGCGACTCCCACGTTCACTCGTATGCACACGAGTGGGCTTTTACGTGTATGACCGTTTTTACCCCGCCATGTAGGCAGCCATACTCCGCTTTCGGGGGTGTGCATGCTGGGTATGTACTTGTTTCCATAACCCACCGAACGCTGACATGGATTACAGGATCTTTAACGTGCGTATTTGATCTTTTGCTTGCGTATACACACGAAGGGGGTTCAGGCACTAGCAGGTCTGTACATATGTTGACTTGGGAGATCGTAAAAATCTCCACCCTTTACCCACCAGGCGCCGTCACCGAGATTCGAACCGGGGACCCTCAGATTGAAAGTCAAACGCTTAAACCACTCGGCTATTGCGCCCGTACTTTGCATTACAAATGTTGTTTTTTTCTGACGTTTGAATTTCTTTCCTTTTATTTGTCTTTTTCTCCTGTTTTCTTTCTTTCTTTCTTTCTTTCGCTGTCTTTCTTTTCTCTTTCTTTCTGATCCTCTTCTTTCTTTCGTCCGTTCTTTCCTTATTTCTTTCTTTAGTTTGCATGCTGAACAGCCAATGATCGTACAGTTTCAGACCCTGACGGAACATTGTTCGAATAAAATGAACCGCACATTATGTGCCGACCTGCTAGTCCCTGAACCCCCGTCATATGTATACGCATGCAGAAGTTCAAAACACGCACATTAAAGATCATGTAATCCATGCCAACGTTCATTGGGTTTTGGAAACGAGAACATACCCAGTATACACACACCCTCAAGACTGAGTACGGCTGCCTAAATGGCGGGGTAAAAACATACACGTAACCCCCCCACCCACCCACCCACCCCTCGTACATATACTGTACACATACTCGTGAACGTAACACTCGTAGCGTACATACGTAGCAGAAGAAGGAAATGATAATGATGATGATGATGATGATGATGATCATGATGATGATGGTCAAGACTACAACGACGACGACGAAAAGTAGAAGAAGAAGAAAAATAAGAAAAGGAAAATGATGATGATGATGATGATGTTGATGAAGAAGAAAATGATGATGAATATGATGATGATGAATATGGTGGTGATGAAGAAGAAAATGATGATGATGGTGATGATGATGGTGATGATGAAGAAGAAGAAGAAGAAGAAGAAGAAGAAGAAGAAGAAGAAAATGATGATGATGATGATGACGATGATGATGATGAAGAAGAAGAAGAAAATGATGAAGAAGAAGAACCCCCACCCTGTCGTTCATGATTCATGCCTGATAAGAGAAACAACGGGTCTGGCTGGGTCAAGTTATCGATGGGGCCCGGGGTCGACCCGAGAAAAGATTGCGACAGAGTGTCACCCTGGTGTCTCACGTCTTGGCGACAGACCGCTGGGGAAATCTGCTGTCTGGTCAACCCTGTGAGCGATCGGGTCCCACTGGATCCGTAACAGGTCCCACTGTCCGCGCTGTATACATACACACAAACACATAGATAGATAGGTTGATTGATTGATTGATTGGTTGGTTGGTTGGTTGGTTGGTTGGCTGCTTGAGAGATAGAGAGAAAGAGAGAGAGAGGGTGGGTGGGTGGGTGGGGGAATGCAGAGAGGTTGTTTTTTTTTCTCTTGTCTTCTATTATCTCTGATTCGGGGCGATACCCATTCCATGAATTCTCCCGTCTTAATTAGAAAAGAAAAAAAAATACACAGAACGACAAACAGATCAAGTATCTACATAAAGTCAGGAAGAAAGTAGGAAAGACATAGATAAAGAAAGAAAGAGAGAAAGAAAATTAATGAAGAAGAGAAAAGACTGATGGATATAATAACGAGAGAGGGGAAAAAATGAATGAAATTAGATAAAGGAGAGCAGACAACAACAATCCCCCACCCCACCCCCACCCCCTCGCCCACCGCCACCCCACCCCCACCCCACCCCCCAAAAAAAGAACTTACACATAAGGCACCCCATTCTCTCGGTCCCTGATCAATTATCAAGCCTTCTTTCCTCTTGTCACTTCAGTTAATTGTCCACCAAGCATTAATTTTATTATGCTGTTGTCATTCGCCTCAAAAACAGTGATGATAACAACAAGCACCACCATAATGATAAACATATAAAATATAATAATAATAATAATAATAATAATAATAATAATAATAATAATAATAATAATAATAATAATAATAAATAAATAAGAAAGGAAGAAGAAAAAAACCAAATGGACGAAATAAAAAAGGAACATTGGCAGAAGGAAATAGATGACAAAGTGAAGCAGTAAAAAAAAAGATTAAAAAAAACACATATACACACACAAAAAACACACCAAGGATGAAAGCGGGGGAAAGGGACAATAAGGAAGAAATGAAGGAAGGAAGGAAGGAAGGAAGGAAAGAAAACAAAGAAGGAAATGATATTGGTGGGAATCCGCTGAGAATCAAACAAATAAAGTGAGAAAGCAAGTACGAAGCACATGGTACCTTTGATCGTTCTTCCTTCCTTCCTTCCTTCCTTCCTTCCTTCCTTCCTTCCTTTCTCCCACCCTTCCTTCTTTTTTCTCTTCGTGTATGTCTTTCTCTCTTTCTTTCCTCCTTTGATTCGAGACTCGTTTCTTTCACGCCTGTTTGACGAGGTTCTCTTGAGACATGGCAGCAGGAAGGTACATTTCCTTTTCTCCACCTCGCGGCGAGAGTGGCTAGGTTCTCGCTTGTCAAGGCAAGGAATGGTACCATTTAGAGCAACTTTGCAGCGAGGTAAAGATAGAAATTAATCTATTCCCAGCTTAGCGCCCGTTTCTTTTGGCGCATTAGTGTCTTTCTCGTTCTGTTAAGTAGCCGCAGCACGCCATCGTACTCGCGAATGAAACACGGCTCTGCCTTGCTTCACCTTGCCTTGCCGTTCCTTGTCTTGATTCGCCTCGCCTTGCCTCGTCTTGCCTTGCCCTGCCTTGCCTCGTCTTGCCTTGCCCCGTCTTTCCTTGCCTTACCTCGTCTTTCCTTGCCTCGCCTCGTCTTTCCTTGCGTCTTTCCTTGGCTTACCTCGTCTTTCCTTGCCTTACCTCGTCTTTCCTTGCCTTGCCTAGTCTTTCCTCGTCTTTCCGTGCCTTACATCGTCTTTCCTTGCCTTGCCTCGTCTTTCTGTGCCTTACCTAGTCTTTCCTTGCCTCGCCTCGTCTTTTCTCATCTTTCTGTGCCTTACCTCGTCTTTCCGTGCCTTGCTTCGTCTTTCCTTGCCCTTCCTCCCTCGTCTTTCCTTGCCTCGCCTTGCCTTGCCACCTCTTGCCTTGCCTTGCCTCCTCTTTCCTTGCCTTGCCCTGTCTTTCCTTGCCTTGCCTCCTCTTTCCTTGCCTTGCCTTGCCCCGTATTTCCTTTCCTTGCGTTGCCATGCTCTTCCTCTCCCAGCCTTGCTTTGCCTTGGTCTTGATCTTGGTTTTGCCTTTGGATATGTCTCGTTGTAGTCCAGTAATAGAAGCGAAAAAATCGGCTTGAATGCAAACTAAGTCCTTTCTAAGTGTTTGTTTTTCATGATTGATTAGTTCTGTGTGCATAATACCACTGTATACATTCTACTGAAATGTGATGAAGGAAACTGACCGATAATGTAATTTGAAAACTTTCGTTTCTATCCACGCGCTATTTCTGACACGACGGAACAACCATACAACATACTAGTACTAGGGCCATGTGAACGACGGACGAGCGCAATGCAATTTCACCAATGATGTTGCGCTTAGTTTTGACCATGGATTGCCCTGCCCTGCCCTGCCCTGCCCTGCCCTGCCCTGCCCTTGCCTTGCCTTGCCTTGCCTTGCCTTGCCCTGCCTTGCCCTGCCTTGCCTTGCCTTGCCCTGCCCTGCCCTGCCCTGCATTGCCCTGCCCTGCCCTGCCTTGCCTTGGTCTTGATCTGGGTTTTAGTTTTAGCTTTGGCCATGTCTTCGCTTACCTTGCCTTACCTTTCCTTGCCTTGACGATTTCAAAATCTTTGCCACGTCGTCCTCCTTTTTACGACTCCCTTAATTCTTTCACCGACGGGCTCTGTATTCCAGAAGCAGATCTATTTATACCATTCCTGTGTGTGTTGGCTGCACCTCTTCGGCTCTGAGTAAGGCACAGGTGACGTCAGTAAGTCAGTGTGTCGCGATGCCCAAGTTATTTTGCAGAGAATGCGTCGTGTGTGCTAACGGATTCCATTCTGACCTCATTACGCTGTGGTAAAAAAAACAAACAAAAAAAAAACAAACAAAAAAAAACACCTTCAACGTGCCTGTTTCATTATGTTGTGTCAGGTGTGAGCGAGGAAGAAATAAGCGATTCGCTCCATTCTTTCCATCTAGGCTCAACGCTCACGTTATATCAGAGAATCACATAAGCTTACACCTGGGCCTACAGCAAAAGTAAGAGCGGAATGATCGATGATTTCTCCACAGCACTGGGAATTCGTTTCCAGCTTATTCTTTTTTTCAAGGACTAATATGACTCTCACACGAGGAGGCAAGATTGCACTGGCTCTTAGTGCTGCAGCCTAAGGGGAATAGTTGGCCTTTGGGCATCATTCTTACGCCGTCTACCCTAAAGCCCCAATGGCCGAGAGAGTATAGGAATGTACCTTGAGCGAGACACTCTCCACTATAATCGAATTCTAGCCCAGACACTGAGATCCTTTTTTCAGCTCTGTAAGCCCAGATGGGAAAGCAGCTGCCCCTCACTGCTGGTCTGATGGACATAGTCGAACACGATCACATACAACTGGGGACACAGTTTAGCCTCTTCTCTCTCTTTCTTTTTTTCTCTTTTCCTTTTTAAGTCCAGTATTTGTTATTGATTTTCATCTTGCTTGTGTGTGTGTGTGTGTGTGTGTGTGTGTGTGTGTGTGTGTGTGTGTGTGTGTGTGTGTCTGTCTGTCTGTCTGTCTGTCTGTCTGTCCGCCTGTATCCATGTGTCTGTCTGTCTGTATGTGTATACGTCTTTCTATCCGTTTCGATTTTTGTCTCTTTATCTTTTTCCCTTCCCTTCCTCCATGATACACACACACACACACACACACACACACACACACACACACACACACACACACACACACACACACACACACACACATACACACGAGAGAGAGAGAGAGAGAGAGAGAGAGAGAGAGATGGAACCCGCAGGGAAAGAGGAAGAGAGGCCGGCCTCGCAACAGCTGGAGGTGAGATACCGAGGCAGAGCTGAAGCAGCAAGGGACCAAATGGACTGGAATGGCTAGAACAGCCCAGAACAGAGTGCGATGGCGAGGGGTCGTCGATGGCCTATGCTCCACCAGAAGCGATGGGCAAAATGATGAAATGAATGATATATATATATATATATATATATAGAGAGAGAGAGAGAGAGAGAGAGAGAGAGAGAGACATATATATATGTGTGTGTGTGTGTGTGTGTGTGTGTGTGTGTGTGTGTGTGTGTGTGTGTGTGTGTGTGTGTGTGTGTGTGTGTGTGCTGAGAGAGGCAGAAAGACACCTGTACATACAGATAGATAGATAGACAGAGAGGGAATGAATGAGCGACGGAGAGAAAAAACAGAGATAATGAGAGAGAAAGAAGGAGAGAGAGAGAGAGAGAGAGAGAGAGAGGGACCAACACACACACACACATACACACACACACACACACACACACACACACACACACACACACACACACACACACACACACACACACACACACACACACACACACATCCTGACAACCATGCATAAGAATGGACAAACAACAAAATAGGTTCAAGACAAAAGAAAGACAGAAGGAAAGAAAGAAAGAAAGATAACAAGACTAGCAGTTCCGAGAAAAAGCAGCAAACAAAGACAACATAATGACTTAATCGATCAATTGCCCGCCAAAGAAGTTATGGCAGAAACACGAGTGTTATTATGCGGTTCTCTTGGTGCATTGTGGAACGTGAGAGACAAAGCTACGAGAGAAAAATAGGGGAGACAGACGGACAGGCAGATAGACAGACAGACAGACAGATTAGACAGATGGACAGAAAGAAGCACAGACAGGACAAGCAAAGATCAACACAACACAGTTCCCCCACCCCACCCCCCCCTAAAAGGAGATGAGTTTGGTTGTAGGTTGGTGCGTCCAGTAACCTTATTGACAAGCAAAACAAAACAAAACTGAACGAGAGGGAGAGAGAGAGAGGGAGGGAGGGGGGGGAAGAGAAAATGGGAGAGGGAGGGAATAATGAGATGGATACATAAATAGACATATATACACACTGATATATAGAGAGACAGACATAGATAGATAGATAGATAGATAGATAGATAGATATACATTGCAATGTATCCACCGCATTTCACACACTCCTTGTCCCGTGAAACGTATTTCTGAACTGATATGCTTGGCCGGCTAATCAGTTTCATTCCAGCATCCACTCGAATAAGGAAAGACAATGAAATAACCCGTGTATTCCGTAACTCCACAACTGATTATGGACAAGAAGGTGGTTATACTAAAAACATCCCCCCAACCACCCTCACACACCCCCAACCCCCCCCCCCGCCCCCCATCCCCCACCCCCAAAGAAAGTAAAATGAAATATTGTAAAAAAAAAATGTTCAAAGCAGAAATAAAAAAGGGGGAAAAGGAGAAAAAAAAATGAGCCAAGCAATTCCGATACAAAGCATCATTCAAAAAAAATATAATAATAATTATTTCAACGAAAACCATCTTCATTCATCATTACACACTTAGGAAAGTGAGAAAGCCAGACAGACCCATGCATAATACAGAACATTCTGCGATCAAGTCGGTGCATTATGGAATGCAACAGAAACACAAAAGAAAAGATTACAAGAGGCAGAAGAACGGAGAGACAGAGACAGAGAGGGAGAGAGACAGACAGACAGACAGAGACAGAGAGAGAGAGGGGGGGAGAGAGAGAAGGGGAAGGAGATGGGAGAAAAAGAGAAAGGGAGGGAGAGGAAGAGAGACAGACAGACAGAGACACAGACAGAGAGAGCGGGGGAGAGAAGGGGAAGGAGATGGGAGAAAAAAAAAGAGAAAGGGAGGGAGAGGGAAAGAGAGAAAGAGACAGACAGACAGAGACTGAGACAGATTGTGAATGAGAATGAGATGGCTCATTCGTAAAGGCCATATCCCAGTATCAGAGGGATATTCTGCAGATTGATAAGTCGCATATTTATACTGGTCATAAGTATGTGAGATATACGTTTCGCCTTTTGAGTGTTTTATACAGACATAGAGCGATGAGTCTGATAGTCGTTTTTTGCATTTCACTATGTTTTGTGGATAACAATGACGTGATAAGTCTCAGACAAGGTCGTGTTTTATACATAGAGCGATGAGTCTAATAGTCTTTTTTGTATTTCACTATGTTTGTGGATGACAATGACGTGATAAGTCTCAGACAAGGTCCACGCCATCCACAATGTAGATCTTAAAGTGTCCGCTCATTGACCAACAACGGAAACAAAACGGGTCTGCACACATCAACCTCCTTTTTTTCACACAAGACGTTCAGCTAAAGTTGTTAGGAGACAGAGAGAAAAAAAGAAGAAAAAGAGACAGAGAACAAACAGACAGACGAAGAGACAATAGACAGTTTCAGTTTCAGTTTCAGGAGCTCAAGGAGGCGTCACTGCGTTCGGACAAATCCATGTACGCTACACCACATCTGCCAAGCAGATGCCTGACCAGCGGCGTAACCCAACGCGCTTAGAGAGAGAGACAATAGACAGAGACAGAGAGAAAGACCAAGATCAAGACAGAGACAGAGATACAGAGCCACGGAGAGAGAGACAGAGACAAAAAAAAAACAAAAAAACAAGACAAGCCAAGACGGACAAGACAAAATCTTGATCAACGATGGTAACAGACAGAGTTGATAATGGGCTACAAAACAAGGCTGACTTGCGATGTATTCTTCACGACAGATCTCAAAAGAAACAAAGATAAAAAAAACAGAGGCGGACTGTTTCGAAAGAAATCCTGCAAGCTAAAAGAACATAATCGTTTGATTAACCATTACCCGCTCAAGGCGTTACAGAATCAGGAACGTGAATAACCCAGTGTGACATGATGTGATTACGTCTCCCTATTATGGAATTCGACAGACAAAACGACAAGGCACCGAGAGGAGAAGGGCGAAAAAGAGAGACAGACACACACAGAGACAGAAAGACATGGGCAGAGGCAGAGAGAGACAGAGACAGAGAGACAGAGAGAGAGACAGAGAGAGACAGAGAGAGAGACAGAGAAGGAAGCAGAGACAGAGCTGGAGAGAGACACGGAGACTCTAATGATTATTCAGAAAGGCCATCTGAACAGTCACTCTGCTTGCAGAATGGTTTCTCACATGAATTCCATCTTCAGAAAGAGAGAAAATAGATCATCGTCGAACGTATAAATGTTTCTCACACACACACACACACACACACACACACACACACACACACACACACACACACACACACGCACACACACACGCACGCACACCCACCCACCCACACACACACACACATACACACACACACGCACGCACGCACGCACGCACACACTAACGCACATACACACACACACACACACACACACAAACACACACACACACGCACGCACACACACACACAAACACGCACACGCACACACACACACACACACACACAAACACACACACACACACGCACGCACACACACACACACACACACACACACACACACACACGCACACACACACACACACACACACACATACACACACACCTGCACACACGCACACACACACACACACACACACACACACACACACACACACACACCAAAACATTCAAAAGCTTGGTTCTGATGTCGGTGGTAGGCACTTTTTGTCCTCCCAGCAGAAGGGAGAAATCCCACACCAACGTACCCGTGAGAACAAACAGAACTTGGGGGACATCTGTGGCTGAAACTGAATGATGCAGGGAAAACAATTACAAAAAAACCAAAACAAAACAAAACAAAACAAAAAAAGACTGGTAACTTCTTTGTAAACAGGACACACCCACAAATGAAGAAAACACAGTACAGAGTTCACGAAAAGTTAAGAACCACTTCATAAAAGCAGGCAGGTTTTCGTATTAATATATATATATATATATGTGTGTGTGTGTGTGTGTGTGTGTGTACATATATATATATATATATATATATATATATATATATATATATATAAATGTAGCCAAGCGCTAGGCTGGCTTCACTGAGTGTTTTTTGTTGTTGTTGGTTTTTTTTTGGGGGGAGGGGGGGAGGGTGATAGGGGGGGGGGGGTGCTTTATTTGTTGTTGTTTTTTGTTGTTGTTGTTGTTGTTGTTGTTTTGAAAGTTCGAACTATGATTCTGAGTTGGCACCCTCTCATGGGGCAAAATTCAAACCATGTAGGCTGCATTTAGTCAGTCACTGGCCTATCACTGAATACCAACGGCTCTTTTGGGGGACATCCATGCTCAACGAACAGATTTAAATATTCATTTGAAAATAAAATGAATTTCTTTTCTGAACCCAAACCTTACAGTTATTCGGTGGTTTATAAAGAAGAGCGGAGTATTTTCATTGTAAAAAAAAAATAAAAAAATGATAGTAATAATAATAATAATAATAATAATAATAATAATAATAAGTGCACGTGGAAGAGAGTAAGTATACCTCTGGTTGTGAGTGGTGCTCATTCTATTGGCTACATAGACCGCAGTTTGCCAAAGACTCGGCATCACTGCACCACGCCTCCAAGGAGAAAAGAAAGCTGCAGACCAACGTATTCCCGAGTGGTCCTTAACTTATTGTGAGCCTTGTTGAAACAGAAAACGTTCAGAGTCAGGATCGAGAGTGTGAATCTTGCGAGCGGCAGGCAGTCTTGACGTGGTGGTGGTGGTGGTGGTGGTGGTGGCTGTCAATGACATTCGCAACAATCGATGGAGTCTCTGCGGCCTTTTCTGCATTGTATTTCAATTTCCTGACATTTCGTTTTCTGTCTTCTCCGCTCTCTCTCTCTCTCTCTCTCTCTCTCTCTCTCTCTCTCTCTCCAACCATGTCACTCTCTTTTGCTCTCTGTCTCTCTCTGTCTCTCTGTCTGTCTGTCTGTCTGTGTCTATGTCTGTCTGTCTGTCTGTCTGCCTCTCTCTCTCTCCTTTCCATCGTCGTTGCAGTTGCTTTTGTCTCTTTCTTTGTCCTTCCTTAACAGCACTTCTATTTAAAGAAGCTTTCGTTTTGTTAGCTGGTGTTAGAGAGTCAAGTTTCCTCGGTTCGCCGTTTTGTCGTATTTTGAAATGTGGGTTTGTTTTCTGTTTTGTTTTGTTTTGTTTGTGTGGTCTTGTTTTTGTTTTGATTTTTGTTTGTTTTTTCTTGGGACAGTTGGAGAAAGCATGTTTGTTTTATACTGTTTTGTTTCGTTTTCTACTTTTGCCAGCGATCACACGCGCGCACACACACACACACACACACACACACACACACACACACACACACACACACACACACACACACACACACACACACACACACACACACATATATATATATATATATATATATATATATATATATATATATATATATGCATACATATCTATAATGGATGACTGATGTACGTATAAAAAATGTTGTATGTGCGAATATGGTTTCGATGCAGTTTGGTTTATACCAATGATTCTGTGTGTTTTTAATCCGTCCATATTTAACTGAATGTACTGACAAGGCGAGCGTAGAACGACCATATTCAAAGCAGCAATTGATTTAGTATATTTAAATACAGAACCTACTGCGCGATACGTGAGAGGGAACTGTATTTGATGCTAAGTATGGAGAAAGAGAGGGATACGGATATGGATACGGATGTTTTATTCGATATGGGCCATGGCCCCTCTTGAAAGGGTGATGTAAGCAAGTAATAAAGAGGCATAAATAACACAATTACCAACGGTTTTTTATGCATATACAAGCATACATCATTCAACTACATATTGTACTTCTAATTTTGAAAACTTTGTATGAGTATATTGTTAACTGCTTGATAAGTGATTCCCCAGTGGATGATATTAACATAGATGATCTGAACATGGAGGGTTGCCTATAATAGGAGAGAGAGAGAGAGAGAGAGAGAGAGAGAGAGAGAGAGAGAGAGAGAGAGAGAGAAAGAGAGAGAGAAAGAGAAAGAGACGGTCAGAACTCAGAACTGTGTTAATGTAAGGCCACTGACCTGTATACATATAAGTGCACGTGTTGTACACACACACATATGAAAACCAAACCTTGAGTTGGATGAACAGCAAAATGTTAGAAAGAATAAACTTATGATATAATAAAACTAAATAAATAAGGGTATTTTATAAATATATCTTTCATGTCAGACTGAGCGCTTTCTACTATCTGTTTTAACGCATAAAAAATAAACATTGCTACATCTCTTGACACAATGCTGTTGACATTTTGAAGTAAGTGGGGTAATATGGGAATCCTTAAATTTTGCATATGCTTAGATAAGTATTTCTTTCTCAGAATATCATATTGTGGACAAATATGCCAGTGCATGAATTTCGTCTTCGTACCCTCCACAAAAGGTACAGTTTTTCAGGCTAACCTTATAACGCTCATTAACTTTAAGTTCGTTTACTCCAAATCTGAATCTAATGAAAGACGATCTGAATTTGGAAATGGTAAGATCAAATAGATTTTTTTTTTCTGGCTGTAACAATGATTTAAAGGAACGGTATGTTTCATAACGATTACTACTATATAGTTTGCTTGACAAGTCTTGTTTATAACAGTCCACCATACGTTGTTTAGGTGTTCTAAGGAAAGCTTTCTCGTTTCCTACACCACCATTAAACCAAACTTCATAAAATCAATAAACATCTAAAACAGCGATTTATTGTACACGCCCAATGTCTTAAATGATCATTTTGGCAGCTGGTCATCTTGTTCACACTCATGATATACACTTGTTTTGGAATTCTCATTATGGGCATCTGTTGCAGTTTAAACCAGTATCGCAGTGCGCTAATGCAGCTATCGATGTACAGAGGAGAGACGGTCAGAAAGACAGAGAAAAGACGAAGCTGAAATAAAAACGTTGTACTAGGTCTGGTAAAACACACTGCGCCAGCAATGCAAATTAGTAGAAAGAAACTGGATTTAGTAATAGCGATCCAATAATAATAATCAATGATTGAATCTACAAGATGGTCCATTGTTGTCCTTTTTGCGCGCGCGCGCGTGTGTTTCTGTTGGGGCCGGGGGGTGAGGGTGGGGGTGGGGGTTGAAAAAGAGGGAGGAAGGGGAAGAGTGCATGCGTTGTATGTGCTTGCGGGTAGGCGCATGTTTTGCTTGTGGGTATGTGTATGTTTTATTTACGAATACCTGCATGTTTTGCTTCCGGGTGCGTGCATATTCTGCTTGTGGGTGTGTGTATGTTTTACTTACGAGTACATGCATGTTTGTGTTTGGTGAGACGGAGAGATGAGTCGGTGGTGAGAGATGCGTGTGCCAGAATTGTGCTCACGATTGTTTATAATACCCCCAGTGTCCGAAGGACTTCATTGCTAAAACGGCATTTAAAGCAATGTCATTGTCGTTGTCTCTTCTCCCTCCCTTCCCCTCCCATCTCTCAGTGGGTGGAAGAAAATAATATCACAGGTGACTGTCAAGCTGGGTTGAAAAGGGGGATACTTTACAGTCGACCACATGTTAGCTCTATTGAAAAAACTGTTTTTTTTCACTGACTTCCCCTCCCCCCCCCTCTTCCTCTCTCTCTCTCTCTCTCTCTCTCTCTCTCTCTCTCTCTCTCTCTCTCCACGCACACACACACACACACACATACACATACACATACACACACAGAGACACGCAAAGACACAGACACACACGCGCGCACGCACGCACGCACGCATACACACACACTCACACACACACACACACACACACACACACACACACACACACACACACACACACACACACACACACACACACACACACACACACACTGTTCAATTACTTTCACCCCGTTGAGATGTACAGAGCAAGGATCTTGTTCATATTTTCCCCGAGAGGACACTGCGGAAACGAACAGTCCTAACACTGAGGAAAATTATATTCAATGTTCATGGCACAGCACTAGTTATTCCGAAAGCCCTCGTTATATCTGATTCAGGTGCCAATGCGAATAATCAATATCCGTGTGTGTGTGTGTGTGTGTGTGTGTGTGTGTGTGTGTGTGTGTGTGTGTGTGTGTGTGTGTGTGTGTCCACGAATTGTGGACCTCATCAAAGAGGTAAATGTGTTGGCACATTATGATACATTTCCTATTCATACTTTTCCTTTGAATAAATGCTGAATACAAGTATATCACTGCACACTTTATAATGGCACCAAAACTTTTTTTTCTTAATGTGTGCT
>NC_134899.1:22454026-22464026 GCF_041734735.1 Babylonia areolata
TCTGGCGCCCTGCAAATCTGTTGACGGTTAGCTCTGTATGTTATCGGTGCACCTGATACTCCAAAGCTGTCTCTTTTTTTCTGTTCAACCCGACTGCCGATCTTCAACCTTACCTTTTGTAAATCAGAGAAGAGATGCGAACGCAGCTGCGTCAAGACTTGTTCAGTTATTTCTTTCTGTCATTAAAAATGAAATCAAATACCTTTTATGAATTATGTCGATCGTATTTCCTGTTTACCGGTATCATGAACGTATATTGTGCAGATGTTCACTTAACAGCACCTATTTCGGATAAAGATTTTACGGCCTGTATATCTGTATATGCCAGTGCCAGTATAACATATTGCAGATAATGATGATAATGTTCTTATTTATGACCACTTATTCATGACATGAGAAACTTATGAAGAAAGACTACAAGAAGAAGAAGAAGAACACACACACACACACACACACACACACACACACACACACACACACACACAGAGAGAGAGAGAGAGAGAGAGAGAAGAAGAAAAAAGAAAAAAAACACGTCTTTCATCTGTCCTTTCTTTGCTTCTCTCATTCTCCAGTCATTTTCTCTTCTTTTCCACTGATAATAATTATAAGCTGAACCGACACTCGGCCTTTGTTGATTAAAAAAAAAATGGATGGTACAATAAGAAGAAAAAAGACAGGGAAAGGAAGGGGAAAAAACTAAGGAAGAAGAGAGCATCTCTGAAGATGTCTTACGCGTGCAAGAAGCTAACCAAACTGACAAGGAGGCGGAGTGGAGGAGAAGGCTGTGGGAGGGGAGGAAGAAGGAGACACGGAGGAGAAGAGAGAGAGACAGAGAGAAAAAAAGAGAGAGGGAGAGGCCGGGAGAGACAGACGGACAGAGACAGAGAGAGAGAGAAAGAGAGAGAAACAGAGACAGAGATAGAGAGAGACACAGACAGAGAGAGAGAGACACAGAGAGAGACAGGGAGAGAGAAAGAGACAGAGATAGAGAGAGACAAGGAAAGAGACACAGACACAGAGAGACAGACGGATAGGCAGACAGAGACCGAGAGACAGAGAGAGAGAGAAAGAGAGAGACAGAGAGAAAGACAGAGATAGAGAGAGACACAGACAGACAGACAGACAGACAGACACACACACACACACACACACACACACACACACACACACACACACACAGAGACAAAGACAGAGAGAGAGAGAGAGAGAGAGGGATAGAGAGAGAGAGAGAGAGAGAGAGAGAGAGAGAGAGAGAGAATATAACGGCACCACAACCTGCTCATCGAAGCGTATCATTGCTACTTTCCTTCACCAACACCAACCCCCAACTCCCACCCCCCAGTTCCTGATCGTCACCACACAGCCTCCCTGTTCCACACTAGTGGACAAGCGACTGAAAAGAAAAAAAAAGGGGGAGTGACAAGCTGATGACCGCCTTCAGTCCTTCTGCAAGGCCTTGTCTCTTGGAAGGAGGAGTCAAAGTCGGTGTCTCGGAACGTGAAGGTCTTCATCCATTGTCCTCACTACGATCATTGTTGACATGGGGGTGTGTCGAGTTCACACACGTGCCTCCTCTGAATTCCATCAGCGAAAAGGGATGCGTTTTGTGCGTGCGTGCGTCTGTGCGTGCGTGCGTGCGTGCGTGCGTGTGTGTGTGTGTGTGTGTGTGTGTGTGTGTCCCCTTCTGAGTCTTTTTGATGAGGGTGTCTGGTGGTTTCCTTGTTGGGTGTGATGCACCAAAATGACCTCCACCCCCAGGTTAACTGAATGGAGTAATTCTGGGGAACGCATGAAATATCTCCAGGGAGAGGGGGAGGGGTGATACAGGGGGGGGGGTGGGGGGGGTTAGCCCTTGCCCTGAAACGACTCCACGCCCTCAACATTAAAATCTTATCAAAGTAAGTGGCGATTACAAATTCAGTATAATTATAACAGATGAAAAGAACAGGATGGATTTAACTTTGGGTAGCCCCATGACACTCGAGTCCTTGTAATCAAAAGCACTCTATGTCGAGTCAATGTTTGATAGTGTCTTGTTCAACTCAAACAGTCTCCATTCAGGAGCAATACCAGCTAGTCTTCACACGAATGCGATTTGGATGTATTTAGGGCCAGCTCTAAGTAGCGACTAACAATAAGTACTACTGGTACTTACATAACTCCTCCGGGGTCTTTTTGGGGGACAGGCGAAAAATCTTAGTTGTGCCCCAAAACCTAGTATTGATCTGTGCCTGTTAGAGGATTCAATGTAAAGCATTATCCCCAGATGCAGACCATTGCGCAGGGTTTTGAACGAAACAACGCTTGCGCAATGATTATCCAGGAGAATTAAGGTACAAACTGCATTTTCTGCCCCCTGACAGAACGTTTCTCCACGTAACATATGTAAGTGTGATTCACCAAACATTTTTCTTTTTAAAGTGCAGTAAAAAAAAAATAATAATAATAATAAATAATATAAAAAAAAGATGTGAAAGTACGCTCACAGCGGGTTTACAGTAACATTTAGATTTCCTGATAGCGGCGTTCAAGAGAATGCATGTTTTCTTTCAAACTTAGCTGCTCTTAAGTTCTGTACACTGCACTCTCAGCGCTGGCAAAAGAAACAAACAAACCGAATGATCAAACTAAAGATTGAATTTCTTTACATTCTCATTGGTTTGTTGTCTATTGACAATGCTTTTTGTTTTCGACGAGGTGTCTTTATAACCACATCTGTTGTGCTATGTCCAACTAGTATTCCGCTATCAAATACCAATAAAACTCCTTCTTTTGTTTGTTTGTTTGTTTTATTTCCAAACCATTCACCTTCTTCGTTTCTTTCACTTTATTGTGTTTTTATCTGTTCAGTTATGTTGTCTAATTATTTCCACTGTTTTATACAAACCCAGGGAAGATTCTCTGGGTCTGATCAGCGTGTTGTGTTTGTGGAAAGGTCAGGCATCTGTTTTTGTTGTTGTTGTTGTTGTTTTGTTTTGTTGTTGTTGTTGTTGTTGTTTTTGTTTTTATTTTTTCGACGGTAGACGACGTGTATGGATCAGTCCACTCGATTCGACATCTTCTTGAAACTGAAATTGAAAACTGAAACTGGAAAAATAACAAAACCTCCACAATGTTATGCACATCTGAGTGGTAGATGGTTCCCCAGACTGAAATAAATGAAGTTAAAACAGTTTTTACTGCTGTTTTTTTGTTTTTTTGTTTGTTTGTTTTTTTACTACTGTATGTGGATGTTTTTACTGCTGTATGTGGATGTTTTTACTACTCTATGTGGATGGTAGATGGTAGATGTTTTTACTGCTGTATGTGGATGTTTTTACTGCTGTATGTGGATGTTTTTACTACTGTATGTGGATGTTTTTACTGCTGTATGTGGATGTTTTTACTGCTGTATGTGGATGTTTTTACTACTCTATGTGGATGTTTTTACTACTCTATGTGGATGTTTTTACTGCTGTATGTGGATGTTTTTACTGCTGTATGTGGATGTTTTTACTACTGTATGTGGATGTTTTTACTACTCTATGTGGATGTTTTTACTACTGTATGTGGATGTTTTTACTGCTGTATGTGGATGGTAGATGTTTTTACTGCTGTATGTGGATGGTAGATGTTTTTACCACTGTATGTGGATGTTTTTACTACTGTATGTGGATGTTTTTACTACTGTATGTGGATGGTAGATGTTTTTACTACTGTATGTGGATGTTTTTACTGCTGTATGTGGATGTTTTTACTGCTGTATGTGGATGTTTTTACTGCTGTATGTGGATGTTTTTACTGCTGTATGTGGATGTTTTTACTGCTGTATGTGGATGGTAGATGTTTTTACCACTGTATGTGGATGTTTTTACTGCTGTATGTGGATGTTTTTACTACTGTATGTGGATGTTTTTACTACTGTATGTGGATGGTAGATGTTTTTACCACTGTATGTGGATGTTTTTACTACTGTATGTGGATGTTTTTACTGCTGTATGTGGATGTTTTTGCTACTGTATGTGGATGGTAGATGTTTTTACTGCTGTATGTGGATGTTTTTACTGCTGTATGTGGATGTTTTTACTGCTGTATGTGGATGGTAGATGTTTTTACTGCTGTATGTGGATGTTTTTACTGCTGTATGTGGATGGTAGATGTTTTTACTGCTGTATGTGGATGTTTTTACTGCTGTATGTGGATGTTTTTACTGCTGTATGTGGATGTTTTTACTGCTGTATGTGGATGTTTTTGCTACTCTTTGTGGATGTTTTTACTACTCTATGTGGATGGTAGATGTTTTTACTGCTGTATGTGGATGTTTTTACTGCTGTATGTGGATGTTTTTGCTACTCTATGTGGATGTTTTTACTACTCTATGTGGATGGTAGATGTTTTTACCACTGTATGTGGATGTTTTTGCTACTACACAGGCATGTTATTGTTTTTCGTGTTTTGGTTCAGTATGGAAAAGCAACAACATCTCCACAAAATCAGACTCCTGGGTGTACTGGTATATCCCATCTTCCTGTATACGTGTGAAACATGGACCCTAGCAGCAGTTTCAGAAAGAAAACTTCAAGCGATGGAAATGAGGTGTTATCGCAAGATACGAAACACCAGATGACATCACCAATGAACAAGTGCGCCATACCATCAAACAGCACACTGGACCGTATGATGATCTGCTGACAGTTTAGAAAAAAAGAAAACTACCTTGATATGGCCACGTAACAAGATGCACTGGCCTCGCTTAAATAGATCTCAAAGAAACTTCAAGTAAGGAGACGGAGGGGAAGGGGAAAACACACACACACACACACACACACACACACACACACACACACACACACACACACACACACACACACACACACACACACACACACACACACACACACACACACACACACACACACACACACACACACACACACACACACACACACACACACACACACACACACACACACACACACACACACAACCACGATGGACTGACAACATTGCAAAATGGATTTGAAAGCTATTTGCAGAAACACAGGATTTCACACACAACCGACAGACAGTGGGGAACATGGTGCCTGTTGCATTGCTTGATTCTAACTTTTTGACAGTTCACGATGGAGTCTCCCGTCGGTCCGACGGATGAGTAGGCAGGCAGGCTTATCTGTCGGTGTGTGTCCTCATATGGGAGAAGAGGCCGATTCTGGATGCGCAGCACTTCCCACAAGTGATGCAAAGGAAAACATCTCCAGAAGTTGAGCCCTGCTTCCTTCTCTTGTTTTCAAACATCTTTATGCCACTAGAGCACAGCATCCTCCAGCGAGAGCGGTCAAGGGTATCAGTTTCCCAGGAAGCGATGTCTGTCACAGGCTTTGAGGTTTGTCTTCAAGGTGTCCTTGAAGCGCTTACAGGGTCTTCCAAGTTCACGGTGGCCTTCCTTCAGCTGGCCATACAAAAGCATCTTCGGGATCCTGCTGTCTGTCATGCGGACATGTCCTGTCCAGCGTAGCTGGCATTGGATCAGCAGGCTTTCGATGCTGGGCAGGCCGCTCCTCTCTAGGACCTGGAGGTTGGAGACCCTGTCTTGCCACTTTATGCCGAGGATCTTTCGTAGGCGCGAAGGGGGCGAGGGGTTGTGGAGGGTTGGTAGAGGGTTACGACCATGCTGAGCTCTTCCGTCCGAGCAATGCGACTGGCTCCTGCTGGTGAACACTTGTGTGTGGCGCCCCAGTGACTCTTCATTCGCAGATTTCATGGCGAAGAAGAGAAGTCGTTCTGAGGGTAGGGCACTGTCATTTTCAGCACAAGGTCAGCCGGCCTTCCTGGCACATCACGCAGAAGAACGCTATCACTGACAGTGAGACGAGCGCGATTTAGTCCACTGCATTTTCAACCCCAGGGTGCTGGGTTCGAATCCCGAGAGCGTCTTGTGGTTTGAGGGTGAAGATTTTTTTTTCACGATCTCCCGCGGATCAATGGATGTGCAGGCCTGCCATTGTCTCAACCGCCCCCCCACCCCACCCCCCCACCCCCCCCCACACACACACACCCGCCCCCTTCGCGCATGTATACATGCAGCATGCATATCAAAATCGCACGTTAAAGGTCCCGTAAACCATGTCAGCTTTCGGTGGGTTATAGAAACACACCCAGCCGGCATGCACACTTTGCCCCGAAAACAGCGTATGGCTGCCTACAGTGCGAGAGAAAACCACCCTTAGACCAAAACAAGCGTCTGAAAGACGACAAGCAG
Organism: Babylonia areolata; assembly: GCF_041734735.1. Lineage (NCBI taxonomy): Eukaryota > Metazoa > Mollusca > Gastropoda > Neogastropoda > Buccinidae > Babylonia > Babylonia areolata. Next base: position 22,460,265 of record NC_134899.1, read on the forward strand.
AGATGGAGAGTAGTAATGCAGAAGCTCAGAAAAGTAAAAAGGAGACATGCCAACAATACATTTGTTGCACAGGAGAGAGAGTTTGTACTCTATTCTTTTCTCAATAGGTAACCAGCGGAGGGAATGAAGGAGAGGAGTGATATGAGCAGATTTGGGGCATCCAGCGAGCAAAGAATTACAGTAGTCAAGCCTATATAGGACCAGGGAACAGACAAGGGGTTTTGTTGCATCTTGAGACAGAAAGTGCCGAATAGAGCTTATTCTATGTAACTTAAGGTAACAGATTTGACAACTTGAGGAAATCTGCCGTCCAAAAGATAGAGTCTGGTCTAAGTAAACGCAGAGGTTGCGAACAATTTTTGAAGTTTGAACATTGTATCCATTAACTGAACAGCTTGGGGGACTGAGACAGACGTTTAGGAGCAAGAAAAATCGTTTCTGATTTTTCGTCATTCAGCTGTAGTTTGTTGCTTGTGATCCACGATTTTATGTCAGCAATACATTGTTGAGTAGAACTGATAATCCCAGGTAAAAGAGAGATTGAACCGGACTTGTAAATTTGGTTATCACCCGAAAAACTGTGATGTGAAAGATAATGATGGGATGCAATTTCTGAAACAGGTTGTACATAAAGTAGAAAAAAAAATGGTCCAAGCAGAGATCCTTGGGGAATACCAAATTCTAAGAGGGCGGGTCTTGAGTGCAGACGGTTCACAGTAACAGTCTGGTTCCGGTTGGAGAGGTAAGAGCTGAACCATGAGAGAGCCGTGCCAGACACACCAAAAGTATGGGAGAGTCGGTTCATCAAAATGTCATGATCAATGGTATCAAAGGCTGCTGACAGATCAAGAAGAGAAATATCATTTTTGTCCAGGGTTGTAAGAAGGTCATTGACAATTTTCAATAAAGCAGTTTCAGTGCTGTGACCAGCACGACAAGCTGATGCAAGGAATAAAACAGGCTGTTCATATTAAGATGTTCAGAGAGTTGCAAGAAAACAATCTTTTCATTTATTTTGGTCATAAAAGACAGATTAGAAACAGGTCTATAGTTTTTTTCAGATTTTCTCTATCAAGAGATGGCTTTTTCAGAAGTTGTTTGACAACTGAATTTTTAAACACAGGTGGAAAGGTGCCAGACAGTAGGGAGTTATTAATGATGGAATTGAAATAAGGAAGCAGAATATCAAGGCATTCAGAAAGAAGGAATGAAGGCAGGGGGTCAAAAGTTCACAAGTGTCATGTACAGTTGTTTCAGACACAGGTTGGAAGGCAGCGAGGCGAGATCCAGAAAACTTGCAGTGCACAACAGCAGGAGGGACACAGAATCAAGTTTAGTACGAATATCTTTCATCTTGGATATGAAAAAGTCAGCAAAAGCCTGGGGAAGTTCTGATGGACTGACAGGTGATGGCAAAGGAGAAGTCTTGGCCTTACCTAGTAAACTGTTTGTAATATTAAATAGCTGCTTAGAAGTGGTTCAGGCAAATATCTTAGTATTGAAGGATGATGATTTTGCATTATTTATCGTTCAGTGTTTGCGCGTGTGTGCTTTGCACGTACGCACGTTCATGCACTCAATCGCGCAGAGCGGTGTGTTGAAGAAATTAAATCGCCAGTCCACTGTTAGTTTCCAAGATATGACACGACTGACGGCTGGCAGAGGTTTAGGGTTGTGTGACGCTAGAAGCAACGCTCTCTCCCGCTCCTTGCAGTCAAGTCGGAGTCGGCGAGGAAGAAGACAGAAGGACGCAGCCACATAAACTTTACGAGGCCATCTTTGGCGGAAAGGTGAACCTTTAATGGCGGCAACAAAGGCAAGTAATTTCTTCACGACTCTCAATGGTCGACTGGCGACGTCTCGGGGTAGCCGAGGAGGCTCGAACAGTTGCTTGGCAACTGAAGAGGAGGGGGATCGAGGGACGAGGGGGGTTGGGGGGGGAGAGGGTCGGTGGTGGGATGTAGAGGGTGCGTGGAGGATGGGGGGCGGAGGGGTATGTAGGGGAGTGTGTGTGTGTGTGTGGGGGGGGGGGAACAAGGCTGTGTGGAGTGTTTTCAGTAGCAGCAGGGGGTGGGATGGGTGGTGGGGGTAGGGGGGTCGGGGGCTGGGGTGGGGAGGGGGAACGGGGGAAGAGAGGATGGGGGGATTTGAGCATGGGAGGAACAGAAACGGTGAAGAGGACCGTATGATAACGGCAAGGTGGGAGACTTGCACATCGTGACGTATCTTGGTGTGAGCAGATGACAGGCTGTTTGGTTACACACACACACACACACACACAAAAAAAACTAAAACCGGGAGTTCAGAAATCTACTGTTATTTTGGTGGGGAAGATTTATATTCCTCTTTTTAGCGAGATTTTGTTTGTTTGGCTGGTTGTTATTTGGTTGTGGGGTTCTTATATCTTTTTTTCCTTTGCAGAATAAATTTGACTCTTGATTTATTATGCTTCCATTGATCACCATGTATTTTTTTGTTGTTGATTTCTTTTTTCTTTTTTTTTTCTTTTTTTTTCTTTTTTTTCTAATTTCAGTTTTAACTTTCCATTCAGTGACTCATTCGGAAGGGTTTGAAATGTTATGTTGTTGACTCACGCATATTCTTGACGCATTTACTTCTCTCTTGGAAACGGGCTGGTGGGGCGGTGGTGGTCGTAGTGGTGGTGGTGGTGATGTAGATAGTATGGGGCAGTGAATGTGGTTAGTAAGGTGTCAAAAAGAAAAGAAAATGTAATCAAACCCAGTCGCAAAATTGAACTGCGCGGTCCGAGTGCATTAAATCTTTCTAATTTTTATTATTTCGTTACACACTCAACGCAAGTGGTTTCAGAGGACTGACATGAATAAATCAATGAATAAGTATAATATGCACACACACACACACACACACACACACACACACACACACACACAGACAGACACACACACACACACACACACACACACACATATATATATATATATAGAGAGAGAGAGAGAGAGAGAGAGATGTGTGTGTGTGTGTGTGTGTGTGTGTGTGTGTGTGTGTGTGTGTGTGTGTGCAAACATACATAGATACACGAGGGAAATGTGTGTGTGTGTGTGTGTGTGTGTGTGTGTGTGTGTGTGTGTGTGTGTGTGTGTGTGTGTGTGTGTGTGTGTGTGTGTGTGAAATCGAATAATATCTTATTGGCTGGATTTTTGTTGTTGTTGTTGTTGTTTTGTTTTTGTTTTTGTTTGTTTGTTTTTTGTTTTGTTTTTTGTTTTTGTTTTTTGTTTTTACATTCTAAGTTAATCAAATTGGAGAGAGAGAGAGAGAGAGAGAGAGAGAGAGTCTTTCTGATCAGAAGATTAACCGTGACCAGTGTACAGTATACACCTCAGCGCAGGCAAAATAACACGAGCGACAAATGGTTTGTCCCTGGCGGAACTGTGCAGAAAAAAAAAGATTCCACTTTGACAGTATAACAGACACACTTGCAGACCCGAAAACAAATCATAAAAAAGAAATAGAGGCGGCGTTGAACTTCAGTGACGCGCTCTTCACGAGGAAAATTGTCCGAATATTGCACATACGATTGTTGTGACAATACAATGCAATACAATACAATACAATGCAATGCAAAATGAAACGATGCGATGCGATGCGATGCGATACGATACGATGCGATACGATATAATATCAATACGATACGACATAACACGACATACAATACTATACGATACAATACAACACGATGCAATACGATACTACAATACAGTGCAAAACAATATGATATGATAT
>NC_134899.1:22469026-22481526 GCF_041734735.1 Babylonia areolata
GAAAAATGGCCAAGCAAGGTTATGTGGTCTCCATTCCCCTCTGTCTCTCTCTGTCTGTCTGTATCTGTCTGTCTGTTCCTCCCTCCTTCCCTCCACCTCCCCCTCGCCCCCTCCCCCGGCATCCCCTGCCACTCCCCCTCTCTCTCTTTATGTAGGCGTGTTCATGCGCGATCGTGTTTGCGTGATCGAGTGTGTGTGTGTGTGTGTGTGTGTGTGTGTGTGTGTGTGTGTGTGTGTGTGCGCGCGCGCGCAAGCGCGCGCTATGTACGAATCTCTCTCTCTCTCTCTCTCTCTCTCTCTCTCTCTCTCTCTCTCTCTCTCTCTCTCTCTCCGTAGGTATTTTTATGCCCGATCGCGTGTGCATGAGTGTGTGTTTGTACGCGTGTGTGTGTTGGTGTTAGTGTTAGTGTTAGTGTGTGTGTGTTAGTTAGTTAGTGTGTGTGTGTGTGTGTGTGTGTGTGTGTGTGTGTGTGTGTGTGTGTGTGTAGGTTCCCTCTCTTTCTCTCTCTCGCTTACCTGCTTCCTGATCCCCCATGAAGCGAACAAGCACTGCATTTACGTGCAAATTTATGCTTCTGCGCCCAACCCCACACACCCAGACACACGTGCGCACGACGGTAAACATATAAACATATAGATTTGCGCATGCGGTTTTCTACCAGCAAAATCGATGTTTTATCCAAGATGGTTTTGCCAGATGAGATAATGAAAAGAAAACTTCGTCAAAAGTGAAGAAAACTCTTCGAAGTTTCTGGAGAATCTCAGCACAGTCCGACAGTTCAGTCTGCCCGATCAATAAGAGGAAACACACACACACACACACACACACACACACACACACACACACACACACACACACACACACACACACACACTTTCCCTCCCTCTCTCTCTCTCTCACCTTCACACCCCCTCTGTGTGTGCATGTGTGTGTGTTTGTGTGTGTGTGTGTGTGTGTGTGTGTCTTTTACCCCCCCCCCCCCCCCATCTCTCTCTCTCTCATTTCATTCTTTCTGACTCTCTTTCCTCTCTGTGAAAACTTCTCCTCTTTTTCATTTCATAAATAAGTAAAGCGGCAACGAGTTGATGACAACGAAAACAGAGCCCCCTACTTCATCTTGAAGGAACGATAACGGCATCGATCCTTTCACGTCAGACAACTAGACTGTCAGGATTCCAGCTTTTCATTACAGTCTTGGAGACATGACCAAAAGATTTAAAGGGGATGGTGATAAGTTGCTTTGTGAACAGTGGCACTCACAGCTAGCTAACAATGCTGTTTGTTACAAAAGGGTGATCCACTCTTAGAGGCTGTTTCCCATGGCTGCAACAGGCTGAGGGGTTAAAAGCGTTGGGCTTTCGACTTGATGGTCCTACGTTCGAATCTTGGTCGCGATACGCGGTGGTTTAAGCAGGAGATTGTGTGTGTGTGTGTGTGTGTGTGTGTGTGTGTGTGTGTGTGTGTGTGTGTGTGTGTGTGTTTGTTTCAATCCCCGATTTCCCCGGTGAAGACCTGCTAGTGTCTGACCTCCCTGATTGTGCGTACACGTACTTAGGATCATATCCACACATGTTAAATATCTTATAACCCATGTCAGCGTTCGGTAGGTTATGGAAACAAGAACATACTCAGCATGCACGCCCCCGAAAACGGAGTGTGGTTGCCTACATTACGGGCTAATAAAAACAGTAATTCACGAAAAAGCTCTCCCGTGCACATACGAGCCGACGTTGGGGTTGCAAAGCACTGACACAGAAGAAGACAGCCAAACTGTCAGAAATCATGTCGTCGTCAGGTGTCTCACGGAGATCCAGCCTCTGTGTGTGTGTGTGTGTGTGTGTGTGTGTGTGTGTGTGTGTGTGTGTGTGTGTGGTGTGTCTGTGTGTCTGTGTGTGTCTGTGTGTCTCTGTCTGTGTCTGTGTCTCTTTCTGCATGTCTGTGTTTGTGTGTGCATGTGTGTGTGTGTGTGTGTGTGTGTGTGTGTGTGTGTGTGTGTGTGTGTGTGTGTGTGTGTGTGTGTGTATGTGCGTGCGTGTTTGTGAATGTGTTTTGTGCATGTGGTTGTGTGTGTGTGTTTGTATAAGTATGTGTGTGTGTGTATCTGCCTGTATGAGTGAGTGTGTGTATATATATATATATGTGTGTGTGTGTGTGTGTGTGTGTGTGTGTGTGTGCGGCGCGCGCGCGCGCGCATGTGTGTGATTTTTAACCGACACTGACAACGGGCGTACGATGCTTTCATGTTAATTTCACGCTTTCTTTGTAGCTGCTCATACATCGTCTGCCAAGAAGTTGTGACTCGGCTGTGACGGACAGCAGGAAACATCAGACTTGAACGTGTTCCAAGTCGCCTTGTCTGACTGTGGCAGGTCCTGTTCACCAATTCCCGTTTTCACCTGTTCTTTGATGGTGCCCTCTCCCTCAGTGACCTCTTGAGGATTAGATTCCTTGGCTTGTTTCGCCTACCTGCCTTTCCCATTTCACCCATTCAGTCTCTCTCTCTCTCTCACTCTCTCTCTCTCTCTCTCTGTCTGTGTCTTTCTGTCTCTGTCTCTGACTCTCTCTGTCTCTGTCTCTCTCTCTCTTTGTAGCCCTACCCCCAACATCAATCTTTTTTCTTTCTTTTTTTATACCCCATTGCTGGGTGGGAAAAAAAAGCATAATGTTTTGCTTATCTCATTCCCTAGTAAATATGATTTCGTTTCGTTTCGTTTCGTTTCCCCTCTCTCTCTCTCTCTCTCTCTCTCTCTCTCACACACACACACTCTCACACACACACACACACACACACACACACACACACACTCTCACTCTCTCTCTTTCTCTCTCACTCTCTCTCTTTCTCTCTGTAAAAAAGCAATTGTTGCTTATTCAATTTACCATCATAAAATAAAATCTTGACTTGACTTGACTCTCTCTCTCTCTCTCTCTCGCCCTCTCTCTCTCCCTCTCCCTCATTCTTTCTTTCTTTCCCTCTCTGTCAAACAGACACAGACGCAGAAATATTTGGAGAAGTTGAAAACTGTATAAGTAAAGAGAGAAGTCTTCTCATGGCGTATGAACGCAGTATGCATCAAATGCATTTGACTTTCAGAAATATGCTGCCACATAAACTGAGCAGAATATTGTGTGTGTGTGTGTGTGTGTCTGCGTGTATTTGTGGATGGCGTATTGTCGAGTGGTTTTGTCACTGTTTACTGAAATACGCTTGTTTTTCTTTCTTCTTCTTTTTTTAAAAAAAAAATATAAATAAATAAAAGAGCAGCTAATAGATGAACGAGGAATAGATTGATAGGAATCACAGAATCTGTGAAAAGCAAATCGGGAATAGCTGAATCGGGAATAGGGGATTCCCCGAAGTAGGCGAAGCGTGAATAGGCGAACAGGTGGATTGTTGATGACGTGTCAGACACCTATATATATTTTAGTAGGAGTCACACTGCGCAGTTGTACGAACGCATCCGAAATGGGTCGCCACCTTTTTTTTTATGGACAGCACTGGCCGTGTCCACCTCCTTCTCAATTTACCCACCAGTCAATGTGAAAGACCATCACCATCACAATGGCACAATGATTGAATAGAAAAAGTAAAAAGGTAAAATTCAGATTGACTTCATGACTGAAAATGATCCCGTCACCTCACCTGCTTTCCTTCTTTCTGTCTGTCTGACTTGTCTTGTCCTCGATTCGAACTTCATCCTCCATTTGTTCTTCTTTTTTTTTCATACATTCATCCATTCCTTTTTCTTTCTTTCTTTCGTTCCGTATGTCTGTCATTCTCTTTCTCTTTCCACCCACCTTCTCTTTTCGTTCAATATTCTTCTTCTCCTCCTTAGTTTCTTTCTTTCTTTCTTCCTCTTGTCCTTCTTTCTTTCTTTTTTTCATTCTCTCTCCTTCTTTATTCATTTCTTTCCTGACTTATTTCTTGCTTTCATTTGCTCTGTCTTTTTTTTCTTCCTTCACCTTCTCCCCCCCCCCCCGCCCCCCCCTCCCCGCCCCCCACCCATCCTTTTTTTTTTCTTTCTTTCTTTCTTCTCCGGTCTCTTTTTTTCTTCGTCTAGTCTCTTATGCACCAGAAAATGAAAATTAGAAAGAAAAAAAAAAAGAATGAATCATAACAATACCGAACAGATGAATAAATAATTTTTAAAAAACCAAAAAAAACCACGAATAACCAGAAGATATCATTAGATTCCATTTACATGGAAACGCGATATATATTACAAACGTCGTGGACATGTTTTGAGTTCGCGAATGACCAGAAGCTTGCTAAAATCGCCCAAGTTTTTCATGTCCTTTTTTTTTTTCCCCTTTCGTCCAGGAGGCCAAGGCTTCATGACTCGCGTGTGATTGATTAAGCTGCACAGACTGATTAAGCCGTTCTTCTAAAAGCGGCATGTTCTTTCGACTGGGGTCTGTTACAACAGTAATCAATGATTTCCTAGCGTAAAGCAAGGACATCAGCAGGAAATGCAACACCAAGAACCAGCAAGAAAACAACAGCAACAAGGAAAAACAACAGCAACAAGGAAAACAACAACAACAACAACAAAAGCAAAAACGCCAAAACTTTGTGTTAATTTTTTTCATTTCCTGATTTTTTTTTTCCCCCCGGATTTGCGAAGGACAACTTTCTTGATGCCGCATATTTTGTGATGAACGTTAAGTGCACGCTTCATCACGTTACTTCGGTTTGTCACCCTCTCCGAAAAACACAACAACTACAACAACTAGGTTTCACTTAACGCCCCCCCCCTCCCTCCGTACCCATCCCAATTGTGTATTTCACAAAAATACTATGTTTGTATGCTGCTCTTTTTTCTTCTTTTTTTTTCATGTTTTTTTCCCAATAATCGTTCCTGCTCCCCTTCCCATGTAAGTTTTTACGTTAAACTTCCATGTGTTACCAAACTGGAAAATTATAAAAACAAACAAACAAACAAACAATCAACAACAAAAAACTATATTCGGGCCACTACTGAATAAGGTCTGGTGAAGGTGGAAGAGAAGGGAGAGAAAGTATACGTTCACACGAAAACCAAATCTTGTACTTTGGCTTCCTAATTGTGGTGTTTGCGTCGTAATGAGCGAGTACTCAGCCATAAATACTGGGCGACGACTATGATATGATTTTTGAGCCCATGACATGGAGCTTGAGTGGAGGGAAAGCAAACTAAAGTACACGATTATTGCATCTTTGCCGGAAGGGAGGAATACGAAACTAAAATACAAGGCTATAACATCCATGATATATCAGTTTTTGCGTTGTCATATCCAACAAAATGACGATTGTTTTTGTTTTGTTTTGTTTGTTTGTTTTAAATCTAAAATCGAGTTTCCGACGTTTACACATTTGTATTATTTACTTCTTATCCTTTTTACAACAAAAACACACAGATAAAACGGCAAACAATCAATCACGGTCAGTGATATATAGCATTGCGTTGGTGTGTGGGTTCCTGTGTTATAGTACAGAGGGATTTGGGATCTGTGGAAAAGAGGCAGGGCTCGCTAAATGTGATGTTGGGTTGAAACAAAGCTTAACTGTCAGAAATCATGTCATCGCTGAGGTGTCTCACGGAGATCCAACCTCTGTGTGTGTGTGTGTGTGTGTGTGTGTGTGTGTGTGTGTGTGTGTGTGTGTGTGTGTGTGTGTGTGTGTCTGTGCGTTGCAAAAAAAAAAGAAAAGAAAAAAAGAAGCAAAATGAAAAAAAAAGAAAAAAAGAAATGTTACCAATTACAATTATGAACGAAACTGGCAAACTGAAATAGAAGGAAACAATAAATGCCTTTTGTACAGACATTTCAAGAAAAGTTATGGACAAGAACTATACATAACGCATTAACGTGACATTTTCATTTCCCCATTAATTCGATGAAAAAATGGATTCGGAAGACGAAATGGAACCTCTCGTGTGAATCACAATGGTAGAAACTGCCAAAGGGTATGGGTGGCGAAGAGGGGATCGAGACGGATTTCTGTTCATAAAGCACTTGTCTAATGTATATCAACCCCAAGAAGAAATGTCAAAGTGAATATTCAGAATGAATAATTTGCTTTTTCTGACCAAACGTTTTAATCGGATTAACAAGATACATTCCTACCAGTAAGTAAAACATTTTACTTTCGTTTTCTTCACGGAGAAAGAGAGAGAGTGTGTGTGTGCGTGTGTGTGCGTGCATGTGCGTTTGTGAGCGCGTGCGTGCGTGTGTCTGTCTGCCTCTTTCTATTTCTATGTCTGTCTGTCTGTCTGTCCGTCTGTGTCCGTGTTTGTACCATTGACCACCCTCGCCACAAAGACTGCGGTTGACCATGGCCTTTCTTCTAACAGCCAATGAGCCATGGTGTACTCTAAAGGCGATTCTCCGCTCATTGAACAGATCCTTGACAAAACAAGATCTACCACGAAAACCCTGACATCAAAAACAGGCACTCAGTAATGTAACTGTTGTGCGCCAACAGGTCTTTCTTGAGAATATCGGCAGCCAATCAAAATGGATGCGCCAGTATGCTCACTGGCTTGTTTTCCATGCGCACTTTTGTTTGAGAAAAAAACGTAAAGCAAGACACATTAGGGTGAAGAGAATTTGATAATTGCAGCAGCAACAACAACAACGACAAAGGAAAAGAAAAGAAATAGAAGAAAAAATTCCAAGTGAACAATCAATCAATAAAGATAGGCAAATAGATGTGTAAAATAAACGATTAAACAAGTAGATATAAGATGAATATGTGGTTTGAATAAGCAGACAAACAAACAAAAAACATAAGAGAGATAGATAGAAGATAGACAGACAGATAGATTGATAGACAGATAGACAGACAGACAGATAAGTAACACGACATAGTACCAAGAAAGGAAAGGCCAAGAGGAAATTAATCAACAAAAGGGGGAGGAAAGGTAAAGAACTGAAAATTACATTTCAGTAGGAAGCCGATACTTCAACGACAACAATAACAGCAAAACACACAAAAAAGCCATTACGATAACAATGTGTTGAGCGGTGATCCAAAGATGGTATGCCCGACTATAAAGCGAGTACCTGAGGGTTCGAGTCTCGTATATGCAGCAGGACGTTTTACTCGCCCCTCCACGAGAGCTTGGGTAGTGGTCGGGGTGCTAGTCTTTTGGACGAGACCATAAACCGAGGTCCCGTTGCAGTACGGACTCAGCAGCGCACGTAACCCCCCCCCCCCAAAAAAAAAAAAAAAAAAAACAAAAAAACAGAGCAACAAAATTGTTGTCCCTAGCAAATTTATGTAAAAAAAAAATCCATTTTGATAATAAACTAAAACACTTGCGGACAGAAAAAAAATTGAACAAAAGGGCGCTACATTGTGGCTACGCGCTCTCTCATGGGAGATCAACTCGAATTTTACACAGAGAAATTTGTTGTGACAGAAACTAATACAATACAATACAATACAATACATTTTTTTTTAAAGCAGTGCAATATAATGCTATATAATACAGTTTCAGTTTCAGTAGCTCAAGGAGACGTCACTGCATTCGGACAAATCCATATACGCTACACCACATCTGCCAAGCAGATGCCTGACCAGCAGTGTAACCCAACGCGCTTTGTCAGGCCTTCAGAAAAAATAAATAAAATAAAATAAAATAAAATAAAATAAATAAATAAATAAATGATAATAATATAATTTTAAAAAAATAAATGAATAAATGAATAATAATAATAATGAAATTAAAATAAATAAATAATTAAACAAATGAATAAAATAAATAAATAAATAAAAAAGACAACAATGATGATAAATAATCAATTAAATGTAAAAAAATAAAAATAAAAAGCAGACACACATTCACACATACACACACATATGCATAACGGATATGCACCAAACATGCAGTTTCACAGATATGAAAGCACAGTCCAATACACATAAACGTACATGAGCCCCAACCCCCCCTCCCCCCCCCCCCCCCCCCCCCCCCCCACACACACACACACACACCTTACCCTGCACGCCCTCTACCCCCCTCCACACACTCATTTCTAGGCTACGTATCGCAGCTTCCACGGTACACACACACACACACACGCACACACACACACACACACACACACACACACACACACACACAGGCACATTTCTTGTACAAGAACACACACATACGCCCATATCCCCCACCCCCAACCCCACACACATATATACAAAGATATATAGATATATATATATATATATATATATATATATATATGCACACCCGCACGTTCCAATATTCTGTTGCTCCCACAGTGTAGGCATGCATACACACACATACCTCATCCTCTACCCCCCCCCACCCCCCCCCCCCCCCCACACACACACACAATCGCACGTGCACAGAACTCTCCTGACACTTGTGTACACTTACACCCTCGCGCATGCACAAACGCATACAAACACACAGACCCACACATATACACAATCATACACATACACACACGCACAGAGGCTGCCACTGATTGGCCGCAAGAGGGATGGAAAAAGATCTCTGATACCAAGAGCGTGGTGTCTAGTGTTTTTCTCAGTCTATTGTATTTGGAAAAGCCCACAGAGACTCTGTTCCGTTTTGAAGAAATTTGCGCAATGTTGGTTTGGAAATTATGCCGATATTTGTTTGATTTGCAAAGCATCGTGCTCTACCTTTCATGCTAGACTTACGGCCGCTCCCTCTCTCTGCCTTTATCTCTTTGAGGCGATCGATGGTGTGATGGCCTTGTATCTGTTCTTTTTGATATTCTTTGACTTTTATGAGGATTTCCGATTTTCGTTGTTGTTGCGTTACCAGCAAGTCTGTCAGCTCGCTCATTTCCCTTAACACCTGCATGTCCCGGGCAGTATGACCATGTAAGTTTTTAAATCTGAAAGTTGCGCATTGCCTTATGCCACTCTGGGCTTCCCATTCCATTTTCAATTTTCTGTATGAGGTTCATTGAGTCGGTTAGAATCATGGCATGTTGGTTTCCGGGCATATGGATAGACGATAGCCACTGGAGGGCATGTGTCACAGCTTCAACTTCCATCGTTAGGCTGGAGGTTGTGACTTTGTCGGCAGTATTCTCTTCCCTAATTGTTTTTTCCATTTTGTTTCGCAGTGAATCCCCAACCGGATTGGTCTTTGGTGACTGAGCCATCTGTGTATATGATGATGTCCGCTTCCTTACTGTTTTCTTCTATGAGCAGCTTCACTTCCGCATCAGTTTTGCCCTCTGGCCATTCCTGACAATGTCTTCCTAGAGTGGGTGAAATGGAAATGGCTGTGTTGAATAGATGGTTGAGGTTTTGGGGGTTTTCTCCCATTCTTTTGTTTCTTTCAGGTCTTGTAGTCGGCATAGTAGCTGGATTGTGTCTTCTGCTTGCCCCATCCATGATCTTCCTCGTCCTAGACGGCTGCCTTTTGGTTCTTTGACTGCGTCATGCAGTGGGTTTTGAGGGTTTTCTGCTGCTTTGAAGTAGGTCTTAACCTGTTCTAACTTGTTTCTGGCCTGTACAGAAGGAAGGTCAAGCAGGTATCGCATGGTTTCCGTAGGCGTGTCTTTTGTTGTTCCAAGGATCAGCCTCATAGCTTCATTTTGAACTCTTTCTAATTCTAGGAGGTTGCTTTGAGATGGTGATGTTAGCCCAAGTCCGTAGTCGATCACAATATACAATACAATGCAATGCAAATCACAGGCATGAGAGATCGAAAGAACATAAATTGAGGGTGAAAAATAGTCATCACTATCAACAATACAGCAGAGGTGAAATGCGATTAAAAAAAGAAGCAAAAACTATCAAAACAACGGACCAAGGCTAATTCATTATTCGTCTCATACAAGAAACTAATTGAGTAGAAATCAAGGAGTGACCTTATGGAGGAAAAAAAACTGCCAATGGTACGAAGGGAGGTAAGTTGAGCAGAGAGACAGAGTAATTTCCTTTCCTGGCATCAAGGGTAAAGAAATTGGCATCACAGCTTTCTTCTGGTGGTCTCTAATCTATGCGTCCTGCCGATTTTACGCGTCACAAATATCAATCAACCGCCGGCTCTCTCTCTCTCTCTCTCTCTCTCTCTCTCTCTCTCTCTCTCTCTCTCTCTCTCTCTCTCTCTCTCTCTCTGTGTGTCTCTAAGTGAACAACGTGATCTTTTGTACCATTTTTGTGTCTGTGAACAACACGATCTGTTTCAATCTCCGTGATTTCTGTTTGCTTGCTTATTTGCCAATTTCGTCTGCAGCTCTATGTAAGTGTGTGTGTGTGTGTGTGTGTGTGTGTGTGTGTGTGTGTGTGTGTGTGTGTGTGTGTGTGTTATTCTCACTCGCTCTCTTACTCGCTCTCATTCTCTTTCCTGTGTTCTCAGTCAGACTGATGGGTTGTAGCAAGATATTTTCCCGGATCAAGATTAACAAAGAGAAATAAGACAAATGGAGAAACAGACAGACAGACAGACAGACACACACACACACACACACACACACACACACACACACACACACACACACGCACGCACGAACGCACGCACACACGCACACACACACACTCTCACACACACAAACACACACTGTTAATAGATGTTAAACACACACACACACACACACACACACACACACACACACACACACACACACACACACACACTCACTCACTCACTCACTTTTAAGACCCATTTTCTTTTGCCTTTAATATACAAATCATATAAAATATGATATGCTTTCTTTTTCTTAAATCTTTCATTCGCGTGATTATTTAGCAAAATAGAAATGTGAAATATATGTACTGGTGGAGAACAGACATAATTATTACGTGTTGATTTGTTTCAGTGTGTTCTTTATAATTAGGTGTTTATAGGAAATTTATTTTTCAAAATGAAATGATGAAAGTGCTTCAGTTTTTCCGCATGTATTATCTAAGTCAACAAAAAGAGACAACAAAAAAGGCTTCATGTGTCACTTTGCTTCACACCAAAATTTCATTGAACATGATGTCATGATTATCACTTCCACTCCCTATCCTTGCTTTAAACGTTTGTACATATTCACTCTGTTATTATAAAAGTATTTTTCCACGAACCGAACTTTTCAAGAGGACGGCCATGGAACAGATCCGTTGCTATAATCAAAAGCTTTGTCAACATCTATTGTGGCAACACACGCTTTACAGTTGGGAGGAAATTGTTCCTATACAAAAGTTATCAATTTGCGTGCACGCGTGCACACACACACACACATACACAACGCAATTACATTTACAAACACACGCACGCACGCACGCACACACGCATGCACCTACACTTACAAACACATGCACACACACATACACGCACGTATGCACACTCGCACGTATGCATGCACCTAAACTTACAAACACACGCACGCACCCACGCACATACGGACGCACACACACATACACACACACACACACACACACACACACACACACACACACACACACACACATTGTAGTGCAACGTTGGCCCAGTGGTGACGAGTCCGCTTGGGATGCGAGAGAATCTGAGCGCAACTGGTTCGATCACCACAAGCGCCAGAACTTTCATCCCCGTCCACTAGACCTTGAGAGGTGGTTTTCACGCTAGCCATTCGTATGAGACGATAAAATCAGGTCGTGTGTGCAGCATGCGCTTGGCGCTGGGAAGCTGCCTTTCTTGGTAAAAACAAATCGAGCAAAACACGCAACTTTCCAGCGCATTTGCACGGCTTAGCTCAAAGGTCAGGACAGAGAGTCCACCCGGGGTTGATGAGTGTTAAACGTTGACTGTGCAATGATCCAATCTTAAACTGATATCAGAAGTCTTCCTTCTTTCTGAAAAAAGAAGACATCTTTGATAATCCGAAATGTCTTGGTGGCCCTTAACTTTCTTGGAGTAGTATACAAGAACGCACGACAACAAAAGGCTGCCCCCCCCCCCCCCCCCCCCCCGGCAAAATTCAGTAGAAAAATCCACTTTGATAGGAAAACAAATACACTTGCAGGCAGATAAAAGGTGGCACTCTCATTGCAGCCCTGAGCTCTTCCTGGGGATAGCAGCCCCGAATTTCACACAGAGAAATCTGTTGTGGCAAAAGAGTAATACAATACAAGTCAATGCAATACAATACACAGAAGCGCACAAGCTCAACACACACACACACACACACACACACACACACACACACACACACACACACAGACGCACGCACACACACACACACACACACACACACACACACACACACACACACACACACATACATGCACGCACAGACCTGTTACCCACTGAAGAACATATGCTCTCTCTGTCTATGTCAGTGTTCGGTGGGGGGAAAAGAAGAAAGAAAAACAGTATCGGGAAAATTGCGCGTATATGACAGAGGAAAGTTGGGGCGGGGGGAGGGGCGAGGGGAGGGGCAGGCAGACAGACTGACAGAGACAGACAGTTAAGGACAGAGGAAATGAGAGAGAGAGAGTGAGAGAGAAAGAGGGGGGAGGGAGAGAGGTGGGGAGGGATATAAG
>NC_134899.1:22486526-22491526 GCF_041734735.1 Babylonia areolata
TGTGTGTGTGTGTGAAAGAGATAGACATAGACAGAGACAGATATGTATGATTTCTTATTAATGAGCGGGAAAGTCCTAAAGTCCTAAAATGGGAAAGTCCTACACAAATAAACTAGTAACAGCAGCAGCAGCAGCAGCAGTAGCGTCATAATCATTAATATCATCATCATCATCATCATCATCACCACCATCAGTAGTAGTAGTGGTGGTATCAATATCAGCATCATTGTTACATAAATAAATGAATGAATAAATCAATAAATAAATAATTGAATGAATAGATAAACAGATAAATAATTGAATGAATAAATAAATAGATAAATAAATAGATAAGTAAATAAATAAATAGATAAATAAGCAAATGAACAACCAAGCTTCACACTCAAAACCATTACACAAGGCGCCAAGCAAGTAGAATGGTTTTCAAACAGAAACAAATACTGTTCAATGTGTTATGCGCCATGTGAGGGCCAAAAACCCCTGCTTTCCACATTCCGCACGACCAGAAGAAGTGTGACCCTGAAGACAAGAAGACAAAGATCGCCTTGTGGAAACTGTTCCTGTCCCTCACCCCCAAAGGACCGCGGCTGTGTTCGGCACGCCACGTGACCGTCACCACGTGACCGGAAGCTGCTCTCCGCTGATCTGTGTGGAAACATCAGCCCAGGGGAAAGGTCAACAGACGGAGAGAAAAATATGTCGTAGGGCATGCAACTGAAGATAGACGACATTTTGAAAGTGTGGGTAGGTGGAGAAACAGAGCCAGAGAGAGAGGGAATGTGGGCTGGGGGAGGGGGGGTGAAGGAGAGAGGGAGTGAATGAGAAAGTAAGAGACGGAGAGATAATGAGACAAAGACAGAGACACAGATAGACACAAAGAGAGACAGAGACGCATGCGGAGACAGAGAGATAGAACCAGGCGTGTTGGTGAGAGTGAGAGACAGACAGACAGACAGATAGACCGATACACAGACAGATACACAGACACACAGACAGACGTGTTGGGAAGGAAGTGAGAAAGGGAGAATGAAAGAGAGGGATGGGAAGGGAGGAAGAGAGACGTAAAGAGAGGGGTTTGGGGGGGGGGGGGGGGGGTAAGTTCGTACACGAGTGATACAGACATCCAGACAGAGGGAAAAGGAAATCAGGAAAACAGAAAGACAAATAGACAGATAGAAAGAGTGCGTCGGAGACAGACAGACAGACAGACAGACCATCTAACACATATGCAGAGATGTTGGAAAGAAAAAGAGCAAAAGATAGAACAAGACAAGATCTCAGAATCTTTTTTTCAAGAGGCATAAACAGACAGAGAAGATGAGAGACGGAGAGACAGACAGACAGACAGACAAAAGAAACAATACAACACCACACAGAACTGTCACATAACAAACAGCTTGTAAATATAACAGCAATCAAATGAATCATTGTAACTTACAGACGCATCAACAGAATCACTGAGTACTTAAGACACGGCATTGACAACAGCAGGACAAAGCCAGCTAGTCTGTTTAAGAAACGTAGGACTATTGTATTGCGTTGTATTCTATTCTATTCTATTCTATTCTATTCTATTCTATTGTCACAACAGATTCTTCTGTGTGAAATTCGGGCTGCACTCCCCAAGGAGAGCTCGCGTCGTCAAAGTGCAATGCCATCCATATTTTCCTTATCTTTTGTTTCTGTCTGCAAGTGTATCTGTTTGGCTCACTGTCTAGGTGGATTTTTCTTCTTCTTTTTTTCTTTCTTCTTCCTCCCCCCCCCCACCCCCACCCCCCCAGGAACAACCTTTTTTGTTGCCATGAGTTCTTTTTACGTGCGCCACGTGCATGTCGTGTGTACACCGGTCCTCGGTTAATCGCGGTCTCATCCGAAGGACTAGCACCCAGACCACCACTCAAGGTCTAGTGAAGACAGGAGTGAAAAAATCAGTCTCTATATGGGGACTCGAACCTGCGGACACTCGTTTCCTTGTCGCGCGTGTTATCTCTGGGCCACCGCTCCAAGTTGTCTCTCAAAAAATTGGTAGGTGTGTGACACTCAATGTCAACATCAACGTGCAAACATAATGATGTATGTCAGCAGAAGTGCACGAACATGGTTCCCGCCTGTATGTAGGGTCAGGCACCCACCCCGTGTACCATCAAACTGTCCTGTCTGTGATACGATGGGGGACCTTGGTGGTTGGCTCAGCGACAAAGACCACAATTGGATGACAAGTACGGAGTTTAAAACCTAATACCTACCGGGGATATAACAGTAGAAAGAGATGTTTTAAGTCGTGAATCAATAACCAGAGCCATTAGTCCAAAACTGAGAAAGTTGTCTGTATATACCATTCTACATCAAATGTGTGAATTTTCAGCCTTCAAAATATACTTCCCTTCTTTTGACGGTGTCGTTAATGATGACACTACCGACATTTTGTATTTGTATTGTATTTGTATTTCTTTTAATCACAACAGATTTCTCTGTGTGAAATTCGGGCTGCTTTCCCCAGGGAGAGCGCGTCGCTACACCACAGAGCCACCCTTTTTTTTTCTTTTTTCTTTTTGTACTTTTTTCCTGCGTGCAGTTTTATTTGTTTTTCCTATCGCCAGGAACAACCCTTTTGTTGCCGTGGGTTCTTTTACGTGCGCTAAGTGCATGCTGCACATGAGACCTCGGCTTATCGTTTCATCCCAATGACTAGCGTCCAGACCACTACTCAAGGTCTAGTGGAGGGGGAGAAAATATCGGCGGCTGAGCCGTGATTCGAACCAGCACGCTCACATTCTCTCGCTTCCTAGGCGGACGCTACATAATTGCTACGTCCTACAGCACGCAAGGGGTCTTAACGACCTGTCAGGTCTTAAGGTCAGGTTCCATGCTTTCGCCAGACTTAAGACCGGAGGTACTGGCATCACGAGACAGTCTTGGAGGAGGGTTTAGACAGTTCTGTGGTTTCGTGTCGGCCAGTGCCGTTTGACAGCGTGGTTGATGTTACAGTAATTCAGAGCGTTCGGTCGGCTGGTTTCGCGGCCTTATCACGAAGGTGTGACATTGTGAAGGCATATCAGGCTGTTGATTTCCACATGGTTATTGCAGTGGTGACTGGGTCGTGGCTTTTTTTTTTTTTTTTTTTTTTTTTTTTTTTGCTTTTTTTCCCCCACTTAATCACTACCTTTGTCACGACGCTTCTAATTGATTAGAGGTAATGTGATAAGTTCTCATTCAGTTGTTTTGTCCATTTTCCCAAGTTATCTAACCAGGTGTGCTGTACTTGGAGAGACGGAAGACTCTAAACTAAAGACTAAAAAGGAAAAGGGAAACGGTGTCAGCTGCAACATCAACAACAACAATAACAACATCACAACAACAACAATAGCAACAAAAAAACAGCAACAATAACAACAATAGAAGCAGCAGCAGCAGAACAACAACAACAATAATAACATCACAACAACAACAATAGCAACAGAACAACAACAATAACAACATCACAACAACAAAAATAGCAACAGAGCGACAGCAACAATAAAACAATAGAAGCAGCAGAACAACAATAGCAACAACAGTAATAACAACAACGCAAACGTTGACGACAGCTACAGCATTAACAAGAAAATAACTACAAAGCGATTCGACAACAGCAGCGATCACGAGAGTTGTCATGATGACTGTTTTATTCGTCGCTGTCTGAGTGTTTGTTTGACTCGTTTGTTTGTTTGTTTGTTAAATGGGAGGGGGTAGTGGGGAGGTCTAGGGGAATATGTGGGGCGGGGGGGGGGGGGGGGGGGACGGAATGAGGTGGGTATCCCTTTATTTTGTGCCGTGCAGGTCCTGTGATGAAGTACACAGATTGCTACACCAATGGTCATCAGATGTTTCTTTATTGAATCTGGCATTATTCTATTCTATTCTATTTTGTTTTGTTTTTGATTTTCATGTCATCTATTTTCCATGATTGCTTGGAGGGGGCGCGGTGGGGAGGGTGGGGACGGGGGTGGGGTTGCGAAAGGGTTTGAAAGAATCAGAGTTGTGAACAGAACGTCTGCCGCACAACATGGCCAGGCAAGTCGGCATGAAAGGGGCTCTCCCACGATCTGAGCGTCACTCGGAGTTACTGTTCGTGAAGGCGGGCATAATGGCATGGACGGCGCAGGTAAACCGTGATTCTCTTTACAAGAGAGCTTTCGTGGGGAAACAGAATCTATAGAAGCTCCACGCAGTGTCACAGGTGCAAGCACGAAAGCGCACAATACGTGTTGCGAGAGGCAGACAGACAGCTCATACTTCAGGATAACGTCAGAGAGGGTCACAGACAGAGGGGAGAGACAGACAGACAGTCAAACAGACAGACAGGCATCTGGGCATGCGAAGAGTTTGGCACAGACCGAGGCAGATGCAAACAGAATCGAAGCAGAGAGAGGTGTGACATGATTTGGTGTTGTGAGTGTCAGGAAACAGACAGAGAGAAACAAAATAGGAAAAGAGAAGGGTGACAAGATTAGGTGTTGAAAGAAAACATCGGATGGGGAAGAGAGACAGACAGACAGACAGACAGACAGATATAGAGAGAGACACTGAGAGAGACAGACAGAGGCAGAGAGAGACAGAGAAACAGAGAGAGAGAGAGAGAAATGAATGAATTTTGTTTTCTTAGGAGAGCGAGAAAAAAAAACAGAGAGAGACACACAGGGACAAAGTTGGAGAGACAGATACACAGAAACACCCAGAGAGAGAGAGAGACAGAGACAGAAAGGAGACAGAAAGAAGGAACAACGAAAAATGGACCGACTAAAACAATTAGAAAATTTCAGAAGAGCTCAACACGCTTTAATGAAGGAAGCAAATGTGATTGGCGCCAATTCCAGGCCCCCCAGGAGCCAGCCTGTCAGCTGTGGGCTGTCCTCATCCTCCTGGCCAATATTCCCCATGCACGTGAATCCCCATCCCCACTCCTCACTCCCCACCCCTCAACCCCCAAAACTGAACACGTCACCTCGGTGAGAACATTC
>NC_134899.1:22496526-22501526 GCF_041734735.1 Babylonia areolata
AGTCAACTGTTGTATTAAACTTGATGACTGTGACTGCTTTATCTATTTGATTGATTGAAAATTAACGTGTCTTGCGGTTAAAAATACAACAACAAAATACCCCCCCCCCCCCACACACACACACACACACATACACCACCCCATCCACAAAACCTTGACTGGTAGTCTAGATGCTAGTTCTTCAGTTGAGACGAAATGCATCATGCCTTAACGCACACAAGAGAATCCATGGCGACACGTCTCTCTCTCTCTCTCTCTCTCTCTCTCTCTCTCTCTCACACACACACACACACACACACACACACACACACACACACACACACACACACACACACACAAACAAACAATTACAGCCTGCACACCGCTCAAAAATACCTCAACAGACAGAAAAATCACAAATAAAAAATAGAAAGAGACGGCTGGAAGAGAGAGCCAGAACGTTGAAAACAGAGATAAATCCAGACAGACACACGGAGAAATGAAACCGTAACACAGAAACACACACACACACACACACACACACACACACACACACACACACACACACACACACACACACACACACACACACACACACACACACACGTTCCCGCCCGTCATTCACCCCCACACCCCTCCACACACACACACACACACACACACACACACACGTTCCCGCCCGTCATTCACCCCCACACCCCTCCACACACACAAAAATAACCATGTCCGACTGTTCCGAAAAAAAGAAGAAGAAGAAAAAAAAAAAAAAAGGAGATAACAGTCACCAGAAGAAGACACACCACGCCAGTTTTCCCCACCCCCACCCCACCCCTAGTCCCTCCTACCGCAATCCATCCACAGATCCCACCCCCTCCTCTCACTCCACCTCTCACCCACCCCCCCACCCCCCACCCCCCGTCATCCCTTCCCAGTGCAGACTCCAGTCAACGCCAAGGTGTGAGGCCCCGACCAAGCCAAAGGGGACGCAAATGTCATTACACTGGACACGCAATTAGCTGCCCTTGATTGCTGACGGCGCGCAGCGCCACCACGAGCGGTGAGCAGGGGCGGTAATTTGGCGTTGGGGTGGCGAGGCCCTTCTGTAGCTCTTTTCTCCTTCGCACTTTGCTCACGCGCTTCTCCGCTTTTGACTTTTCACCCTGACAAGAAAGGAGTGGGGAGGAGCAGGCCAGAGAAAAGAAGGGTAAAAAATGAAAATGTAAGAGGAGGAAAGAAAAGCACTACAAAACGAAAAAGGACACCCCCCACCCCCCACCCCTACCACCCCCCACACACACGCCACCTCCCACCCACCTCCAGAAGAAACCCCACAAAATCCCAAAAGAAACAAACAAACAAACAAAAAAAACAACAACAAAAAGACGATAGAAAGAACCAAAACAGTATGGAAAGAAAACAGTCATTTGGGAGCACAAAGAGAGAGAGAGGGTGGGGAGAGAGAGAGGGAGAGGGGGATGAACAACAGATAGCCTGTCGGCTATACATTATATATATAAAATATTATAGAACCGGCCAAGAAAATGTTTTGAAAGGTTAATTATCTCCTTGGAAGAAGCCACATTTGCAACTGGCCAACGATGCTTCAACTTCATGAGGAAAAGGAAAGGCTTCATTTTGTGCATAATGATACAGATGGGGAGGGGGTGTTCATGATGCAGCTGAACAGAGAAAGACTACTGGAACGACAGACTCATAATCTACATCCCAAACAAAACAACAACTGAGTAATGATGTCAAAGCTAGGATGTCAAATATCACTATTCCTGGAAACCTGTGCCATTGAGGAAGGCAAAATGTAGGTTAACGATCATGGCCCACCTGCAGGAAACGTGGCACTTTCAAGGAATGGTCCTAGTGCTATGAGCAATTGTCCCTTCAACCTGGAAAAAGCGTTCAATGAAAGGTTGTTGTTGTTGTTGTTGTTACATTGCTTTGGCAAGAATGTCCACGCAGGACAACAGTTTTCAACTGGTTCTAAGAAATCCGAATTAGAGAGATCACTGTTCGAAGATGATGAGCGATTTGTCTTCGAATAACCTTAACTACTCCAGAGATGCCCCAGATACGATCAGTGATTGAGGAGAATCCCAGAAATACCTATGATGAAATAAAGAATACAACGAAACTTTCATCAGGAAATATGGAGTCATTCTCTACAATCATCTTGACGTTGGAAAACGTTGTGCCTGTGACCCATATCGTGAATGACAAACAAACGAATGTAAGGGTCGGTTGGAGCACATACAGCCTCCAAGAGAGAAGATCAATTTTGCGTTTTGGATAATGTAACTGGAGATGAGACGTGGGTATCCAGGTATGATCCCGAAACAAAGCAACAATCATCAGTTTGGATCTTTCAAGGTGAGAATCAACCTGTAAAAATTCTAAAGTGTAGTCAAAAAAATTTATATTTCTTTTCATAATCCGGCCAGGTATTTCAACACGCCACTATCACTTCATGACGGAGAGGCAACGATCTCGGACTGTATACCAACCAATGCCTATTTGAGCTATAGTGCAGACAGCGTCCCCATACTGGAACCCCGGCGTCCCGTGCTCTTTCATGAAAACGCCGGTACAAACACTGCAGCTTGACGTTCTGGCGGAAAACAGTGTACAGTCGGTTTTACACACACACCCTCCCGCTCCCATATTCCCACGATTCTTGAGATTGACAGTAAAAGAAAGCAAGTTAAAAACCAATACCACACGACTCCCCTTCATTCCAGAAACACTATAAAGGATTCTGTAACAAGCTAGCATTCTGTAACAAGCTAGCATTCTGTAACAATCTAGCATTCTGTAACAAGCTAGCCCCCGCCCCCTTCCTTCCCATCTTCATTAACACCCTTCCAATCCATTTCATTTCAGAGGAATACGGCTTTCCAATTTTTTCTTCTCTGGCCATGAAGCTTGGACATCAAGGTGTCGTATCCACTCAAATCCCTTCTGATCCCCCACCCCCTCGTTGTCTGACCTCCACACCCTAGTTCACTACCATCCCCCATCACCACCACAACCACCACCACCACCACCACCAAAAAACCAACCGCTCTCTCCACGTGCTGTTTGCTCCCTAGCGTTCTTTGCACGTGAAACCCGCGAAGGTCCCGATGGTCCTCGGGGAAGTCAGGGATGCCAGGGAGGCTTAGAGCTGTAGTGCAAACTTTGATCAAACAAGACATATTGAAAGAGACCCCTGACAAGTTTCCTCGCCCCTGTTTGGCTCTGAAGCCTTCCTCCTCCCCCTCCTCCTCCTCTCTCGGGCAGACGTGTTTGCCGTCAGCATCCCTTCTTCTCCTCCTCCTCCTTCTTGTGCATGCTCCTTCCCAACAGTCTGTCCAAAACCAACATAAGGAGTTAAAATTGGAAACACTTCTCCATCTCTTTCCCTTCTTATTTTTTTTTCTATTTCGATCGGTTTGTTCTGTTATTCACTGCTTGGTAGGATTTCAGGGTTATTCTTCTCTCTATTTTTTTCATTTACCACGAAAGAAATCACTTCCGGAGAAAATAAAACCAGAATTTGTCGTTTACAGCAGCAGCAGTAGTAGTAGAACCCATGGCAACAAAAGTGCTGTCCTCCAGCAAAGTTCTTTATATGAAATCATTTCTGATAGCTACACAAATATACATGTGTGTAGTCAACGCTTAACAAACGCGTTGGGTTGTGCTGCTGGTCAGGCATCTTCTTGGCATCGTCCGAACGCAGTGACGCCTCCTTGAGAAACTGAAACGAAAACTGTCTTGCCTTGTATTCTCTTGTCTCGCCTTGTCTTCTTCCCTTGCCTTCCCTTTTTTTTTCTTTTCATCTTAACTTCTTGCTCAACATTCACCACAACGCGAATATTGAATCAGATCTGTTGACAGGAGACACTTCCCCATAAAAAACACAAAAAACAACCAACCAATAATAATGATAATAACAATAAAAATAATGATAATGCAGATGATAATGATAATAATAATAGATAACAATTAATAGAGAAAAAGACCGCGATAAAAACCACATCCGAAATAGTCTCTCAATGACATGGAGACCGCCAACAAAACCTCGTCCAACCAGCGCCCGCCCTATTCAGTCCCATCCACTAAGAACATGTTACCCCTTTGGAATAAAAGGAAATATACATCACAGTTTTGTGCGGATCCTTTAAACCCAAGAGACGCCCTTGGCGCCCAACACTCGTTACCAGGGAATTAAAAAGGAAAGGCATAGAGTCAGCTGTTTAAATCTAATTATTTACACAGCACACCCAGGCTTGAAAAGGATCGGAAGCAACTGAAAAAGTCCCAGCACATCTCGTGGGTACAAAACATCCACCCACACGCGCGCGCGCGCGCGCACACACACACACACACACACACACACACACACACACACACACACATGTACGCATGACTCCCAACCTGCGCCCCGAACACACACATACACAACAACAACAACAATGCGACTGTTGAAAAACCAAATACAGCACCAAAAGAGCGAATGAAAAGATGAAAATTTCCGTGCAGATTTCCCAGAAGATATTTATTCACAGGGAGTTCCCACAGGACAACAACAACAACAATAACAACAACAACCAAACAAACGATAACAATGAAACCGATGTTTTGTCAGACATGGCACGAAGGCATGACCTCGTGGTCTTTTTTTTAGGAGAAATCAGCGGATGCCTAAAAGTTCTGCAAATGAGCAGGATAGTTTCAGCATCCCTGGAAGGTTTTTTGTTTGTTTGTTTGTTTTGTTGTTGTTGTTGTTGTTTGGTTTTTTTTGTCTTTTCTATCTTTTGGTCTTTTTTTTGTTGTTGTTGTTGTTGTTGTTCCTTCCATCATCATTTTTCTCCTTTCTGTTGTCTTTTCTTTTTTCCCCTCATGTTTTTAATCTGTCTTCTTCCCAATGGCATGTTCAAACACTTACAAGACCATGCAACATATATTACACATACATGATGGCTTCACACAAAATCATATTCCCTGAAAGAGAAGCATGGTATACA
>NC_134899.1:22506526-22509026 GCF_041734735.1 Babylonia areolata
AGTGAAATGTTAAAGCAGGCAAATACAACTGTTGTTGATTTTCTGGTGTTCTCATTTAACATATGTTTTAATGATGGAATCTTTCCTGTAGATTGGGCAAAATCTAATAAACTAAAAACTAATAAACGTTTCTTAAATGTTCCATTACGTGCTTCAAATACTGTATTATATGGAGAAATTGGTAGATACCCATGATATATTAAATCATGTGTGAAATGTATAAAATATTGGTTAAAATTGACACAGCTACCCACATCGTGATTATGAAAGCAGGCATATGAAATGTTAATAAATGAATATGAGGGAGGGAAGGAAAACTGGGTATATCTTGTAAAGAAGACATTAACTGTAAATGGATTTGGGATTGTGTGGATGTGTCAGGGAGTTGGATGCGAAGAATTATTTGTTTCAGAATTCAAAGACAGGCTAATTGCTTCATATAAACAAAATTGGCCCTGTAAAATGGAAAGCACTGAGAAATATAGATGGTTTTATAGTTTTAAAAGTATATTTCAAACAGAAAAATATATCAAAGTCGTGACAAACAAGTGGCATCGAACAAGTCTCGCCAGATTTAGATCGAAAACGACTGGGTTAAATGCTTATAAAAAAAAAATTAAAAAAGGTTTCAAACTGAGCCCTCATTACTCTCGCCTTGTCCGATGTGCGGTCATCTATTGGAGGATGAGTTACATTTTTTGCTTAGTTGTAAAGCTTATGATGATATTCGAGAAAATGTGTTGTATTTAAAACAAATTTAGCAAAGAATGAAGATATTTTTGGAGTGCTTAATCTGAATCAGGAAACTTCACCACAGTCACTTGCAAAATATATTGCCGAAGCGAATAAAATGCGACGAAAAAATACAGCAACAATAAAATAGTATCAGGTGTTGTTCATTGTGAAAATTGAAATCTGTGTTGCCATTTTCATATGGAAAATATTTACGTTATACATTTATGTATATATATTTTTTTCTATCTACATCACATTACTTTGAATGGATGGTCGAACTGCACTTAGCTGTACAAATTGACCGATTTCGTTTTGGATTTTGTTTCATCAATATTATTACTATTGATACATATTATTATTTGTATCATGAACCCACATGTCATCAGGGCTGTAAAGCTATTGACATTAAAGTGTTCAGTATTCAGTGTTCAGTGTTCTCCCTCTCTCTCTCTCTCTCTCTCTCTCTCTCTCACACACACACACACACACACACACACACACACACACACACACACACACACACACACAAACACACACACACACAACACTCGAAGCACATACGCAAGTGGAAACACACACACACACACACACACACACACACACACACACACAGAGAGAGAGACACACACACACACACACACACACACACACACACAAAACACTCAAAACACATACACAAGTGGAAACAAACACACACACACACACACACACACACACACACACACACACACACACACACACACACACTCATCCTCTCCGCGCGCGCGCGCGCGTGTGTGTGTGTGTGTATTAACAACACGCTAATGAAGAAAGCATTACAGGGTAACAACTGAACTGTTCTGCTGTCATTAAAAAAAAAAAAAGGCTTTTCAAAGATGCAATAAAGACAAATATATAAGTATCGAATGAAAGGATCTGCGACAGAAGAGGAAGATTGCCTCGTAGGGGTTTGTTCTGACTTGTAGAACTGATCATGTTTTCGGCTGAATACGAGAAAAGAAGCTGCTTTGATGTAGTATACACAGAGAAAGAAATCTGAAGGATATCGAGGAACATAGTCAATAAAGACTGGAAGGGTGCTGCATTGTGTGCACAGTGTACGCCTTAATGCTAAGCTAATAGAGAGGTTTTGGGGGTTGATGTTTTTGTGTGGACTTAACATAATCACATAAAGATTTCATGTGGTCTTAACATAATCACATTAAGAATCCTTTAGTACCAGTCTACGAGCAAAGTTTTTGATTATTTGAAGTTTGTCAAGAGGCCAGCTAGGACAGCAGGACAGAGGTTGGGTTGCTTCTGAAGACTGAGTGGATTGTGATGATACAGCATAATTCACTGTAGGTTGGACAGCAAAGTAATGTTATTAACATGTGATTCGAATCCAGATTTTCCTGCAATACGCAAGTCAAAATTTAAGAAGACGGGGATGAAAATAAAAACGCTGCCGTTGAAAACAGTTGGAACCTGGCTGGGTGACATGGAATCGTTTCGTTAAAGAATGCAGAAGTCAGGCGTGCTAGTGTTAAAAAGCTTTTGCTTGTATTTAGAATCAAGGATTTTATGTAGAAAAAAAAATCTCAGTGAAAATATTGATAATGCGATTTTGGGTTGAGGTCATAGATATAGAGTCGAATGTAATGACTGAGGGTCAGTTGATTGAGATACGATTCAGATGCGACTGAGATGCGTTCAAGTCTGAAATAACGAAAAGGACGGCAACGAGTGACAGAGCCCTGTGTGACTCCATGGGTAAGGCAAGGAA
>NC_134899.1:22511526-22526526 GCF_041734735.1 Babylonia areolata
GTGTGTGTGTGTGTGTGTGTGTGTGTGTGTGTTTGATGATAGCGAATCTTTTTATTGGGTTTGCTCCGACTTTGCTGTGTATTCTTATGTTGTGTGCTATAGTATACTGCACTAGCCCTATATGCATCACAGACTTCACAACTCTTGATTTGTCTGACATGATGAATAGGTCCTGAGTCTGACTCTTTGATTCTGAAGAAAACGTGGTCAGAAAGGAGAAAAGATGTGCAGATCTCAATGAACGACTTGTCCGTCGTTTCTCAAAAGCTCTTTCAGTCGTTTGCTGATCACACCTGGATATCGAATCTGGGGATGAATGAGACCGAGAAACTGAAGAAGAAACCTGAATCACGCTGCTTTACATGCTAACCCTTTCAGCTGAAGTGCTACACATTTCCCTTGTCTCCACGCATCCAAGAAATAGAATCTCTGCAGGGATTGGGGGGGTGCGGGGGCGGGGGGCAGGGGTGAGGTGGGGGGGGGTGTTCATTTAAAGAAAAAAATCGACGTAATCGATTCTGACTTACGTGAAAGGAACTTTCAAGCCTGAACACTATTAAAGTTAGGATAGAGGTCCCTTTTCTCCCCGTTTACCAAGAAAGGTAGTTAGTTTTTATATGTGTGTGTGTGTGTGTGTGTGAACTGAAAAGGCTTCTATGTGCAGAAAGTTAAGTCCCTCTCGCCGCTCAAACTTGCCCTCCACACAAAAACTGACGCCAGAGGTCGCCGTGTGTCGGACATGCCTGTTATTCCAGAAAACACGTCTGGCTGCAGCGCTTTGAGAAGGGGGTCATTAGAGTGACTTGGTGACCTTTCTCTTTCTTCAGCCGCCACCTCCTCGTGGGAGGAAATTGCCTTGAGCCCTGGGAACTCGGGAGTCTTCCGGTCTGCCTACCCACCCAGGGTTCTGTCTGCTGCTCTACTAGTGAGCCAGAGAGAGAGAGAGAAAGGGGGGTGGTGGGGAGGGGGGAGGGGAAATGACAGAGATAACATAGAAAGTGAGGCATACAGCTAGAGAGAGAGACAGATAAACTCAGGGACAGGCCGGTACAGACACAGGGACAGACAGACAAAGAGACAGACAGACAGACAGGAAGATAAAGTGACTGACAGATGGAAGCAGACGACAGAAAGAGACGTTGATCGATGGACAGACACAGACAGCTTGATGCACAGGTAGGAAGACAGACAGACAGACAGATGAAAAAAAGACAAGTGGTCTGCTTTTAGTATTGAAATCCTCAGAGCAGACAGGGCCAAGGGATGATGAATGGGTTAAGTTGATATTAGTGAGGCTACGTTTACACTGTTACACTTGGCCCAACCGGCTGATGGCGGGAATTGTGCGCACGGCGTTTTGTGCTTTCCCGCCACGGCTTCCGGTGATAAGTGCTTGCACTGGCCACCAGCCAGCACCAGCCACATTGTGGCGGAAACACAAAACAGAGGGATGGCTGGTCCACAGGAAGGAACTCTTCAATGATACCGGCAGTGTGAATTCCTATGATTGATGTTGGACGATAAAAAGTATTATTATTTTGCGGAAACGATCAGTTAGTTATGACAAAGAAGATTTTTTAAACACCAAGAAGACTATGTTTTCTGCCCGTCGAATCTTGTGAATTTTACTCTAACAGATTTTGAAAGGTGTCAGGTCGCAATCTTATGTTTTACAGAATCTTATATACATTGTTTTACTAGATTTTGAAAAGTATCAGGTCGCAATTTTATGTTTTACAAAATCTTGTGTACAAAATTCTTATAAATTTTGAAAAGTATCATGTCGCAATCTTATGTTTTCCAAACTTTTTTTGTGGATCGCTGATCACCAGGGGCATTAAATAGCTGTATTCTCCGTGTATGCTACGATTCCGATTTAGGGGGTGAACATATTATTGAAGATACTTCTGTTTCAATGTTTCTTGTTTTAAGAATTCACCACAATAATATTCATTTCTTCCCACTGGAGAGCGCCGTATTTTTTCTAGAGCTGGCAACTGGCAGAAACTGGCTGTGTCTGACTGAAGGCTGACGTCAAATAGCTGGCAGCAGCTGGGTGGGCCTAATGTGGACGGTGCCTAAGGTGGTGGGCGATTCCATTGAAAACCTGCACCACTCTGTCAGAACGCGGAAAGAAGAATGGTTGTACGTGTAGAGAACTACTTGTATCGAATGTTTGACGTGATTCACCGGTGGCCACACGAAAACTGTAAAACAGAGTTTGTCCCACGTGTGAAATTCAGTCTGGATCTGTTTTGAACCGATCTTTATCTTTCCATTTTTATCTCACTCTGTCTCTCTCAATTGACGTCACCCACAAGAGGGAAGGTCAAATTAGAGCAGAAGGCTGTTTGGGATTGTCCATGTCAGTGGAGTGTTGGCCATGTGGCAATGTGTACGACTACTAAGCAAGTGTTAACGAGTTCGAACCTCATACATTTGAGGACCGGTATTTGTTTTACCCACCCTCCCCTCCACTGGACCTTAAGTAATGGTTTGGGTGCTAGTCGTTCGGATTAGACTTAAACTGAGGTCCCGAATGCAACATGCGCTTAGCGCACGTGACGGAACACATGACGAGAAAACTGTTGTCCCTGGCAATTATTATTATGTGAATAAAAAACAAAAATCCACTTGAAACAACTTGACGCCGCACTGTAACGGCGCGCTCTCCCCGGCCCGAATTTCACACAGAGAAATCTGCTGTGGTAAAAAAATATAAAAAAGAAAAACAAACACACACACACACACACACACACACACACACACACACACACACACACACACACACACACACACACACACACACACACACACACACACACACACACACACACACACACACACACACACACACACACACACCCAAAAAAACAAGACGCACTGCAGCAGATTCCATGCAGCTTTTTCTTGTCCCTGTCATTCTTCTCTTCTTCCTCATTCTTCTCCTTCTCCATTGTCTAAAACTTTTTCCCCATTCAAACTCATGTCGTAACTTTCTACCCTTTTCTTCCTGTTCTTTCTCTTTTCTTTCCTTCAAATTCCTGTTCGAATGGAGACGTTGTTGAGGTGTTTCGGTCAGACGTGTGAGTCTCATGTTATGAAGATGTCTTCCAATGGGCATGTGGATCATATTCTCATATCTATGGCATGAGCAGATAGTCTTCTATTGAATGTGTGCATTATATTGATGCATATATGTATATCTATATTTATATATACATCTCTCTCTCTCTCTCTCTCTCTCTCTCTATATATATATATATATATATATATATATATATATATATATATATATATGAATGATATGTATGTGTGTGTGTGTGTGTGATGTGTTTGTGTGCGTGTGTGTATACGCGCGCGCACATTTAGTAAAGGTCAACATTCAGAGGGACAGTTTCGAAAGAGAGAGGAAAAACGTCACATGCATAATGTCTTTGTCTACGTGTCGCCTTTCTTTGTTTCCTTCTTGTTTCCTTCCTTTTTTTCCTTTTCCTTTTTGTCTTCTTTTCTTTTACTGGCTGTTTTGGGGTGCTTTATTTTTTAATACGAGACCCAGGAAAGTTAACTTTGTGCATAACTACCTTCGCCACGACAATTGGAAGTAATAATTGCGAGTGTAAAAAGAAAACGGGTGTGTGTGTGTGTGTGTGTGTGTGTGTGTGTGTGTGTGTGTGTGTGTGTGTGTGTGTGTGTCTGTGTTTGCGTGTGTGTGTGTGTGTGTGTCTGTGTGTGTGTGTCTGTGTTTGCGTGTGTGTGTGTGTGTGTGTGTGTGTGTGTGTGTGTGTGTGTGTGATCTTCAGTCCAACATCTATTCGCTAGAAGTGTTATTGGACGGAAAGAAGAGAGGCAGTGGATGAGAGAGCGGGAATGCTTGAAAATGTTAGTTAGGAAAGTGTTAATGTGTGTATTCGAGGAAATGAAAGGAAGTCTATTATAACAAATAAAGGTTTAAAGAGATGATGGAGTGTAATAAATGAGGCGTTATAGGAGGAAAACTAGGTATATGCATATCAATGAGTATTAATTTACAACAATGTAAATATGAATAATGACATTTAGTAAAACACATCATAGGACGATACCAGCTGGACTCTGTGTGTGTGTGTGTGTGTGTGTGTGTGTGTGTGTGTGTGTGGAGAGAGAGAGGGGGCGGGGGGTGGGGGGCAGGGGGTAAACAAAGTTAAAGTCAAAGCCGAAATTTTATTTCACGACGGTAATTGAATAAGCCACAACTGACTTTTTTTTAATACATCAAGACATCTGAAGAAATAAAGCGTACAACTCACAGTCTCCTCAAACACACAGTGACGGTATCATCCTCGTAATCTTAATCCCAAACACCCACGCACGCACAGTTAGACGAACGCTCTCACACACACACACACACACACAACAACAACAACAACAACAACAACAACACAAGCAACAAACAATATCCATGTCAAAGTGTGTGGGAGTCAGGTTGTTTATTTGTCTGCCATGGGGAAACTAACATTCTCACTCCAGTGCAGTCCAGTTAATAAGGGGAATTCTCTCCATGGAAACGTGGAGAGAACACTGCGTTCAGACAGAAACAATGGAAGAACAGACGGGTAGGAAACGAATTTCCGCGTGCGCGCGCGCGCGCGTGTGTGTGTATGTGTGTGAGAGAGAGAGAAAGAGAGTTGTTTGCATGATCATCCAGTTCGTTTGTTCAATGGTTTTTGTTTGTTTATTTGTTCTCTCCTTTTTTTTGTTTAATTTTCTGGATGAATTGTTTTGTTTGCTTCCTATTTTCTTTGATTGCTTTTTTGTTTCTTTTCTTTTCTTTTCGGGTTTTTTTGTTTTTTGGGGTTTTTTTCATCTCTATTTTGTTGCTTTTCAATGGGTGAAACAGTCAAGAGACGAACAAAAGAACAAACGAGGGAACGGGGAGGGGGGGGGACAAACTTCTTCTTCTTCTGCGTTCACTCGTATGCACACGAGTGGGCTTTTACGTGTATGACCGTTTTTACCCCGCCCTGTGGGCAGCCATACTCCGTTTTCGGGGGTGTGCATGCTGGGTATGTTCTTGTTTCCATAACCCACCGAACGCTGACATGGATTACAGGATCTTTAACGTGCGTATTTGATCTTCTGCTTGCATATACACACGAAGGGGGTTCAGGCACTAGCAGGTCTGCACATATGTTGACCTGGGAGATCGTAAAAATCTCCACCCTTTACCCACCAGGCGCCGTCACCGTGATGCGAACCCGGGACCCTCAGATTGACAGTCCAACGCTTTAACCACACGGCTATTGCGCCCGTCAGGGGGGACAAACAAAACGAATGGACAGACAGACGGACAAATAAACAGACATTATCAAAGGCACAAAAATCGCGTACCTGAAGCCCTTCAACAAATAATGAAAGTGAGAATATATCAGTCTCTCTCCCTCTCTCTCTCTCTCTCTCTCTCTCTCTCTCTCTCTCTCGTTCATTCGTTCGTTCAGATCTTGCTTGCCGTAAAACTTACAGGCTTTAGCTCACTTGATTCCATTCACAGCTTTATTAGTGCTCACACCAGTGTGGGGGCCATCGTAACGATCGACAAACCATGACTCAAAGTTATCCACACGCAGAGGCAACAGGGCAGAGCGTTAAGGGTTTTGAAATTATATTTCAAATTTTGAAGTCCAAAAAGGGTGGAGGACTGACAGACGCAGGTCTACATTATTTCTAAGCCTTCTCTGTGACCATTGACAGTGTCAAGAAGTCAGGAACGATGTAGTGGACGCTGACAGACACTCTGAGACGTAGAAAGCCACGAAGAGGCTAAAAATGTTTTTTTTTAAACAACAACAACAGTGGTTGAAGAGCGTGCGTAGGTACGTTCGTTCGTGTGTGTGGGTGGAGGGTGCGTGGGGGAATGGGAAGGCATGAGTGGTGTGGTGTGTGTATGTGTGCACGTCACGTGTGTGTGTGTGTGTGTGTGTGTATGTCTGCCTGTATTCGTCTGTCTGCATACGTCTGTATGTGTGAGCATGTATGTGTGTGCGTATGTGTGTGTGTGTGTTCACGCGCAAAAAGTGGGTGCTGAAGACACGGTGGAGAACGAAGAACGAAGGGGGTGTGGGGGGGTAAAGGAGTGACAAAGTTTCTGCAAACTCCTGGAAAACCCAATTCGGGCAGACTCACTGACACATCACGGTTTTCACGTGGGTGCCATTTTCTTCAGGCGGACCCTTTAGTGTTCAAGACAAAGGGGAAACACAAAAGAGTAATGAAGAATCCATTCCCTCGAATGAGGGCAGTTTCATCCATCATGTCCTTTCAGCAGGCTTTCGGGTGAATCTTAATGTCGCCAATCTCTCCCCCCTGAATGTCTCCATTAACCGACAGCAAAAGCCGTGCCACCGCCCCTCCACATGGTTAAACCTGCCGACAGATGCAGTTTACTGAGATTTAGTGCTTGAATCCAGCACACAGACACCCTCTCGGGATCTGTCAATCTAATCGAAAGATCAAAGACTTCACGGGAAAAACAAAACAACAACCTACAGGGTTCGACCTTGGCAATAGCCAAAAGACAGACACTGCCATGGTTCAACCATGTTACTCGACACAAGCCAGTTCCACAAGGAACTGTGGAGGCTGGCGGAAGAAGGGGTGGGTAAGCAGAGGAAGGATTGGGTCGGCCAGACTGCTTTATAAAGAATGGATGAACCAGGGGATGGCAGCACTGATAGAGATAGACTGGGAGATCGGCTCAGATGAAAGAATGTGGCAACTGCGGAGTCACTAATGACTTCCCCCATGCCACGCCACACCACGCCATTCACACACACACACACACACACACACACACACACACACACACACACACACACACACACACACACACACACACACACACACACCTCATCTTCCTGATCCTGTTCTCTGTATAAGGGATGGGAATAAGATGATCGAGATGTAGATGCTGCTGAAGCTTTCCTTCCTCTCAAAAAGGGTTGTGTGACAGAAGGCTTTGTAAATCAGGATAATTAATCTGACCTGAAATTTCTACAGAAATACATTGACCGATATCTCAATCAGAATTTTGACACTTATTCACAAAAGAAGGGGCACTTTGCTCCAATACGCCAATAAAACTAGGTTGATTTGATTGTCGTGCGATATCAAACTGACTCATTCTTACAATTACAAAGCATTGAAATTCTTTAAAACCCAGTTTGAAAGGTTCATGTTCACAAAACAGTAGTTTACTTCTATAACTGACGACAACATAGTGGAGTTAACTTCCATAACTGTTAGTTGTTAGTTACGTGAAAATCCCCAAAGTGTTACATGTCTTTTTTATAATTTCAGTCTATCGTTTTGTTTGTTTGATTTTTCTCCGACTGCCCAATTCCCACAGATTTATGTGAAAGAAATTAAATGCATCTGTGAGTAACGGATGTTCAGGCGATTGCTCTGTGTACTAAACGTCAGTTACCGCCCAATAGTCTCCCTCTCCTTGTTCCTATATCTGTTTATGTCTGCCTCTTTCACTCTCTCTCCTTCTCCTCGTCGCCCCCCGCCCCCCTCCCTCCCCCCCCCACCCCCCCACACACACGCGCGCGCGAGAGACAGACAGACAGACAGACAGAGACAGAGACAGATATAGACACACAGACAGGTCTGTAGGCTGTGACACGGACTTACGTTCATCTTTGCTGACATGGCCTCAGCTCTTCTCAAGCTACTGTATACTATTCCTGATGAGAAAGTCTCCTATCATACGGAGGAAGATAAAACCAGAAGAAACACTGTACATAGAGTTTCACACCCACCGTGGAGCTTTACAGTCAGCCTCGGGGTTTTATCTTTCCCTCTCAGAGTCTCCTCTTGTTCAGATAAAAGTGTACATGTGATACTGTGTCATTGTCCCTATTTCAGGCTTGGCAATTGAGAGTCATGGTAGATGTGGGTGACGTGAGGAGACTGGGTAAACATAAACGGTGCATAACTTATTTCTAGGCCACCGACTTACCTCTGGTGATAAACGGTTGTATGATAGTCAGTCGTGTCCGACTATGACCATCAGAACAGCAGAGTCGGCAACTGCTGTCCCAACTATCCGGGCTAGACATTTGATCATAGTAGAGAGTGTCTTGCCTAAGTTGCATCCCCACTCTCCCAGCCAAGATGGTTTAAGGACAGTCAGTGTTGGGGTGGGTCTCCATTCATGTCACGTGGCGCTTCTCGAGGGGCAAACTGCTGTGGTGTATACCTACGTCTCGTTTTGTTTTTTTTCGTCTGTGGATGCCTGTGACTTGTTTGTTCCCTTCAGCCAGAGTGGTGTCAGTCATGCGCGCGCAGGGGTGGGGGGGTGGGGGGATGAAGGGTGTGTGTGTGTGTGTGTGTGTGTGTGTGTGTGTGTGTGTGTGTGTGTGTGTGTGTGTGTGTGTGTACTTTATATTTTGTATTAGAATGTAATGTTTTATGTTAACAAAGCGTTTTTGTAAAGCACCTAGAGCAGATTTCTGGATAGTGTGCTATATAAGTATCCATTATTATTATTATTATTATTATTATTATTATTATTATTATTATTATTATTATTATTATTATTATTATAAGAATTTAAATACTGATACAATAGCTTGGCATTAATCGTGTATATATGTCTAAGTTTTAGTTTTGTATGATATTGAGTTACGCATGTGTGTGGGTGTGAATATTTTATGTGATGCTTATATTAACTTAACAGTAAAGCATTTTTTTTCTATTATGTATACATTTATGCGGATATTGAATGACTGTGGGTGTTTATGATTGTGAGGTCCGACATCAGCTTGGCATCTGAGCATTTTATTCCTTTTGTGTGTTCGTACCGTATATTGTTTGTGTAGCGTACACCACGCATGAACTTCTCTTCTTGAGATAATAAAGTATTCTGTGTCTGTATCTGGTTTTCAAAGTCCAACTAGCCTGATAAACGGTAAGAGAGAGAGAGTGTGTGTGTGTGTGTGTGTGTGTGTGTGTGTGTGTGTGTGTGTGTGTGTGTGTGTGTGTGTGTGAGAGAGAGAGAGAGAGAGAGAGAGAGAGCAGAATAGGACGAGGACAGCGAATTTTTATGTACATTGCAGTATTTCTATACTCCACCCCCATCCCCCACCACCCACGTCCCCCAGACAGCCGCGAATCCATGCCACATAATGGCTCTCTGCGAATCGATGTGTGTTTTGGTTTTGTGTTCAACTTGTGATGTGTTTCTTCGTGCTGCTTCGAATGCATAAAAGGAGCACAAAGCGGTTTAGCCCTGTTCTGCTACTGTGGTTCATAGTCTGCGTATGTTCACATGTGCGTAATGTTAAGTCCCGCTCTTTATTCTAACCACACACACACACACACACACACACACACACACACACACACACACACACACACACACACACACACTCACACACACACACACACACACACACACACACACACACACACACACACACACACACACAATCTGTAGTGACGCATCTTCAAACTTCAGGAAATGCCCATCTGAAATGGCATGTCGTTGAAACTATGGCAATATTACAATACCCCTTGGAGATGCGAACAATACTAGGAAAATAAATAGAACCGTCTGGGATCGGTGGATACTAGATCCAAATCTGAAACTGGCATTTCAAATTCGTTTTGGAGTATAGTTGCTGGGTGGTGTCGACTACCTTTGTCTTTTTTTGTCTTTTTCTTTTTTTCTTTTTTTTTTCTTTTAACATTGTGGCCCATTGTGCCTCCTGCCAAACTCTGTCGAGCGCCTTCTTGACGTCCATGAAGACGTGGCAGAACATCCCGGGGGTGCTGTAGGTGCGTTTCACAAATGGCACGCAGGTTAAAGATCTATTCGATGGATCTCTGCCTTTGCGGAATCCACCCTGTTTTGTTTTGTTTTTTCAGAAGCAGTGGAACCTGCTTGCAGCTGTTATCTGTTCAGAATGATTTTGATCATTACTTTGCAAGCATGGCTTATCAAACTGACGGTGTGATACTTCTGGCAGCGTCGGAGATTTCTTCCATTGAAAAGGGGGACGATCAGTGAATGGGTTCATGGCGTGGGGCATTTGCCTGTGTGCAGATTTTTTGATTGATTGAATGACTGATATGGATACTTCTATAGCGCATATCCTCGGTCGGAGACCAAGCTCTAAGCGCTTTACAAACACGGAGTCATTTACACAACAGGCTGCCTACATGGTTAGAGCCGACTGACGGCTCTCATTGGGCGCTCATCATTCGTTTCCTGTATTATTCAATCAGATGTCAGGCACGCACACCTACACACTCAGACAAATATGTAACATTTAACGTTTTACGTGTATGACCGTTTTGTTTATTTACCCCGGCATGTAGGCAGCCATACTCCGGTTTCGGGGGTGTGCATGCTGGGTATGTTCTTGTTTCCATAATCTACCGGACGCTGACATGGATTACAGGATCTTTAACGTGCGTATTTGAGCTTCTGCTTGCGTATACACACGAAGCGGGTTCAGGCACAAGCAGGTCTGCACATATGTTGACCTGGGAGATTGAAAAAAAATCTCCACCGTTTACCCACCAGGCGCCACCGAGATTCGAACCCGGGACCCTCAGATTGAAAGTCCAACGCTTTAACAATTCAGATATTGCAGATGGTGGTTATCATATCATCTACTGCCTCTCCACCACGTTTCGAGAGTTGTGCAGGAATGTTGTCGACGCCTGCATCCTTCAACAGCGACTTCAGTGCTGCTACAATCCCTAACGGAGAACTGGAAAGTCATCCTCATTTGATGGATCTTGCACTGCTCGTACACTTGGGTTTCCTTTGCTCTGTTTGCTGAAGCTTTCAGAGCAGTACTCAGTTCACCATTCTGTGTTGTCCTTTTTTTTCCTGTATGAGGCTGTTCCCAACGTTGTTCTGAAAGGAGTTGGTATGACGTTGTTTCTATTTGGTCAAGTTGTAGGCAATCTTAAAACCTCTCTTTGATAAAGACTCCAAGCTGCTGAGTGAATAACCATGAAAGGAAATGTGAAGAGAGGCACGCACGATTTCTCCGCGAAGAAAAATAATTATCAAAATATAAGCTAAATGACATTTTACTTGCGCGATAGTCAGAAACGAAGTGTATTAAAAATAAAGAAATAGAACAATTAATTTTTAAAAAACCGAGACAGAGACTATTTGTGGTCACGTTTCTCTCAAGCAGACAATCACCTCACGGAACGACACGACAGCGTAACGCAAGGAGAGAACGGGGAACATGAGGCAAGGGCGACTGACAGTGAGAGAGGCGGGGGGGTGACAGGAGCGGGGGTGGGGGATGAAGGGTGTGTGTGGAAAGGACGGGGGGGGGGGGAGAGGAGGACACTGGGGGACCACTCCGGTCCAGACAGTGCCAGGGTCTAAGTAATTTCTGGCTTGCTTGCTGAGAGTGACAGAGCGACCGTCTGGAGACTTCTGACACCTTCACACTCCCCGTGACACTACATCTTCTCCATGTGTGTGTGTGGGGTGGGGGGGGGAGGGTAGGTAGGTGTGTGTGTGTGGGGGGGGGGGGTAGGTGTGTGTGTGGGTGGGTGGGTGATTGGGTGTGTGTGTGTGTGTGTGTGTGTGTGTGTGTGTGTGTGTGTGTGCCACTCACTTTCTCTGCATCACTTTGATTATTTGTACGTCTGTCTCCCTCTCTGTGTCTCTGTCTCTATGTCTGTGTGATCTCCCCCCCCCCCTCCCCCCATCATCCCCCACCCCACCTCTCTCTCTCTCTCTCTCTCTCTCTCTCTCTCTCTCTCTCTCTCTCTCTCTCTCTCTCTCTCTCCCGCAATATCTAAACAATATCAAGAACCCTGTTTTACGAATAATTCTCACAAGAGTCAAACTAGGTGTATCCCCATTGAAACCACGTAGACTGAGATAATGTATTAAAAAAAATAATAATAAAAAAAAAAATAATAATAATAATAATAATAACAAATAAAATTAAAATTAAAAAAAACACATGAAAACATGTGTTGTTTATTCTGTATAGATGTTCAAGAAACTGAACTCAATTGTATTTTGACCTGCCCAGGATGCAAAAATAGTAGAGAAAAGTATATTCCGAAGGAAGAAGTATTGTGTGCACCCCAGTGCATCAAGATTATCACTGTTGCTCGCACATGTGAAGACACGCATTTCACTTTCTCCGTTCTAGTCCAAAGCTTTCGCCCACAGAAACAAGTCTATCTTTAGCTGATGGCTTATGGTTACACTTCCATCTGTCCATCTGTCTTTTTGTCCTCTTCTTCTTCTTCTTCTGTCTGTCTGTCTGTCTGTCTGTCTGTCTGTCTGTCTGTCTCTCTCTCTCTCTCTCTCTC
This sequence comes from Babylonia areolata, assembly GCF_041734735.1. Taxonomy (NCBI): domain Eukaryota; kingdom Metazoa; phylum Mollusca; class Gastropoda; order Neogastropoda; family Buccinidae; genus Babylonia; species Babylonia areolata. The sequence continues at coordinate 22,523,872 of NC_134899.1, forward strand.
TCTCTCTCTCTCTCTCTCTTTCTCTCTCTCAGACGTAGCAACATCCCCTTGCCCAATGTGTGGCGAAAGCCCAGAAGATGAAAATCATTTCATATTTAACTGCAAAAGATACGAAGAACTGGGGAAAAAAAACCTGTACCCTTTCCAATATAGCTCCAGCGAAAGAGAAAAGATTTGTTCGGCATCCTGATGACGGAAAATGAAGATATGATATTCCCACATGCAAAATATGTATCCGAAACAGTAAATACACGTAAAGCGTCTACTATCAGTCCAAATACTCATTAATCAATTAAAAACGTAGCATGGGTTCTATGAGGGGGGGGGGGGGGGAGGGGGGGGGAGGAAGGCATAGAAAAAATGGAAGGATTGCATTTGGATGGTCAATTTTGACAATGTGTTTTCATGATGTGTTCGTATTGATATTATGTGTTTAGATATTACAGGCTTAAATGATTATCATATGTTTTATATGTACTTTGTTATGTATTCGTTTTGATATGATGTGTGTCGATGTCACATGCTCAGATAATTGTTATATGGATTATATGTACTTTGTTTCCTGTATACTTTCCAAATCATGGAGACGAACGACTGGGAAAAAAGGCACAGTAACCCCCTGCTAAATGGACTTTTTAAGCAAATGACAAAGTACGAAAGTGTCGCTTATCCCTTAGTAGTTTAGTTTGCTTCAATCATGTTTTTCCTCTCTGTTCCATTTTATCTGTTTTGCACCATTTTTGTTCAGATTTGTAACTACTATGTCACTAGAGCTTTGCAGCTAATGACATTAAGCATTTCAGTGTTCAGTGTTCTCTCTCTGTCTCTCATTCTCTTTCTTTATCTGTTTCCTTCTCTTTGTTTGCTTTTCATATATTGACGTTCTTCTATATAATGGATGTTAGCACGGACGTCTCCCCCTCCACTATCCCCTATTGTCACAGGCAGAAAGGCGTAAGCAATAAACCATTCAGACTTCTCTCTCTCTCTCTCTCTCTCTCTCTCTCTCTTCGTGAACATAATTTTCCCACAAAAAACCGAAACGACCGGCACAGACATGCCGAAAAGACGGTGGAGTGTATTTTCCTTCACATCAAACCACTCTTAACTCACTCAGTACGGCCAGTCCTCTCTTCTCCTCTACACAGACCCCTCGGATGTCCAGTGGGTGTCTGAATGACCCAACCTTTAGCTTCCGTCGTCAGAATTGTGGTATTCTTTGTCAACATTCACGTCTTCAGTATAAGAGCCTTCCGCTTGCAATATTTTGATGATGGTAATTGGGGTGAAACGCTGTTAACGTCGTCTCTTTCGCCTTTCGTATGGAGAGAGTTAAACTGTTCATGATCAAAAGACTGCAGTGTTTGTACGAAGTTCAAAGAAACTGACTGGACAGAGCGGACATCCCAGCAGTTTCACTTTGCCTTGTGGTGAAATGTCCTGAGTTTGATGTCTGGGCAAGAAACGGGAATAACCCACAGTATTGTTCAATTCCAGCTTTGTGACGGGACGTAAGTAGTGCCGTTTTGTGCACCTTTCTCCCTCCAAGAATTTGCAGTGTTATGTCAGGAAATTTGAGCAACACTTCAAAAGACGCGTTCGCCAAGTGGATGACCCTCGACTGTCTGGTACCAGTCTTCCCATTTGAGCCTGTAGCACACTCAGCTAATGGTAGGTTCTGTCAGGGACTGACAAAATCACCTCTGATAGGGCCTGAACCCACATCTTCCCAGACGTCAGCCCGCGACGCCAACCACTTCGCCACGGAAGCGGTTTGGTTGTGTACTCTGGTGCATGGCCTTCAAGCGCCTGGCTGGACCTGCTGGTCTTGGATACAGTTTCTTTGTCCAAGGGATTTTCATCAGTAGTAGTAGTAGCGTCGTCGTCGTCGTAGTAGTAGTAGTAGTAGTTGTTGTAATTGTTGTTGTTGATGATGTTATTGTTGTTGTCGGTGTTGTATTAGTCACTTTGTGGAGGAGGAGGAGCAGAAGCAGAGGATGAAGGAAAGCAGCAACAGCAACAACATCACAACAGCAAAAACAACATCAACAACGACATCTTTATATGATTAGTCTGAGGGCTGCATGATGACCGTTGTAGACGCACACACAAGATAGGTCAGGCTAAATGTCAAGATGTATGCCTGATATCTTTGTGCACTCTTTGGTGCAGCTATGAAGGATTACAACAACAACAAAAATCAAATGTCATAACCAATGACAACGTTGAAACGGTCTCAGATATTAAACGCAATGTGTATTATATTTACCATTTAGATAGTTCAGGCGACCTTTTTTTCTTCTTTTTTTTCTTCTTTTTTTACGTTGCAATAACCCTACTGAAACACTACCACCAAATCGTGTTTTCTTTTCAGCAGAAAGAAGAATTGAAGAAAGTGAAAGCTCACTTCGAGAAAAAGGTATTTCACTGGCGATGATTATGTTATTTCCGAATGTATCAGAACAGAGAACCAGATTCTCCGAAGAAAAGAAACCACCAACGTTATTCCAGAGCTATATAGATCAAAGCTTTAAGTTTCAGGGAAACATTTGTGAAGGATCAGGACAATTACATCCACAACATTAAAGGTCGCTCGTGAGATGAACGTCGATAGTAAGTTGTGTCAAACTGCAAGTCCGAAAGGAACGTCATAAT
>NC_134899.1:22531526-22549026 GCF_041734735.1 Babylonia areolata
GATCAGCCAGTTCATCATTTGTTCCAGACATGTCACGACAGGCAGCGCCATGAGTCTCTGACTGGCAGTCCCATTTCCGTCACATTCCAAACGGTTCCCATTTGAGGAACTGCAGGTGAACTTTGATACAAGGTGACAGAAACGTTAAGTTTTCAATGCGATATTCAGTTACTCGGTTCGCTCAGTCTGTCGTTATCTCTCTATCATCTTTGTCTCTCAAATCGTCTGTCTTTTTGTCTATCTGTGTCAGTCTCTGTATCTGTTTCTGTACGTATGTATGTCTCTGTCTGTCTGTTCTTCTGCCCCCCCCCCCCCCCCCCGCCTCTCTCGAGTTTCTCTCTCTCTCTCTCTCTCTCTCTCTCTCTCTCTCTCTCTCTCTTGCCTTTCTATCTATCTGTCTGTCTGTGTCCGTGTGTATGTCTGTACTTGGGTGACCACTCGTCATTTTCCTGAAGAATCCTGAAAAGCGCCAGAGGCTGAGCAGAATGGACAGTGACCTGTCTGGCACTGATAACGACTTTACCGAATTTCCTGTCCTCCATAAAACGGTCACAGGCACCTTGCAGCAACGTCATCAGTCCCCAGACAGTCAGTCCCCAACCTAGGAAAGGATTTGAACCTATCCGCCCACACATTATCCGAGAGACCCAGAGCACGCGATGTCCGAAAGGTCTCAGGGAGTGGAGCTGAATGGACGCTAATGACCAGGGGCAACTCAGCGACACGATGGTCAGTCTGTGGAGGAACTGCTGCAGTTGTCCAGTGATTGAGATCATGGCTCATCTCACACACTGGTACCCGGGTCTAACAGGTCGGCTTTAAATGTAGTCCTTATTTTCTATCTGAAGACGAATTTCACCTTTAAGGTTTTTAAGGTTAGGGATAACAGAAAGGTGGTATCTTGAACAAACTACGATAAAAACAGCTACTAAACTCTGTTATTAGAGTCTGTTTCTAACGTTTTTGGTCATGCTTTGAACAACATCAAAAACGAAATTGACAGTTTGTGCAAATTTGATATTCAATTAACTTTTTTTTTTTTTTGGTCTCCATGCTGATATAACTACTGACTCAGTTTGTTTGTTTTTGTTTGTTTGTTTGTTTGGGTTTTTTTATCTGCTAATACCCCATGGGAAGGTGTATTTATATACATGTAAATTAGATACATGCACTATATTCATTCATTTGAAAAGTACATTGTCTCGGGATATGAAAGAATTCAGACTTATGATCGCATGTGAAACATATAATTCAAAGAAAAAAATGGTTAGTATACTTAACTCTACTTCGAAACAACATATAATAACGTAGTTTGAAAAAATAAAATATGTTCTAATGATAAACTATAAATCTCATATCTCATATATAATTCTGTATGTAATAACAGTACATGGTTATACTGTTTAAAGAAGATTTTATTGTCCATTCGCTGATACAGAATTTCAGTGTTTGACAGGGGCAGGGGGGGTTCAATGTTTGACATTCACTGAGGTGCAGCATAGATGGAGCGAGTGAGAAATATGCACGTTAAGATGTATGCAGTTAATATAATTTCGATGAATGGGTGTTCCCTCGCAAATTTGATCTCATTCATTGTGTATTTTCCTTATGTTTTTTTTTTTTTCTTTTTACACTCATATGTTTATGTATTTCTAAAGTCAGGCTTACTGTGTCATTTTGCTTTCATGTCGAATGTGTGTACTTGTGTAAAATCATCCATGTGTTGTCAGATATGAAATATTAGGAAAATGTTTTAAAAAAGAAAAAGAAAAAAGAGAGAGTCCGTTTTATCCGTTAGGAGGAAAACATTTTATTTCAAGTGAGTGTTAATTTGACACCATGAACTGGTTAAACGCAGTCAAACAAATTACATCATAAGGCATAGCACCCAACCGAATCACTGAGTTCATTAAAGGAAAAGTATAAAGAAAGAATTGCTTATTGAACAACTTCAATCTACTGAACAATATTCTCTTGCCTAAAATTTCAACACTTCATTTTTTCCTGTCGCGGTATTCGACATGACTGATGAACTGACGGAGGACTAAAGGGTGGTGATGTCAGGTAGCAATCCCTTTAGTCTGGACAGGATGCAGTCTGAAAAAGGATATCAGTGGTTATTGAAATGACAAAGATCGCTAACCCTTCCCGCCCTACCCTCCATTCACTCACCCCCTCCCCCTCTTCCAGCTGTCTGGTCCCAGACGTTATTTGCATTGCGACTCTCTTCAGTGCCGACAGCTGTGAAAGCGGATCGGATGGGTCGATAGTTCAAATAATTGGGAGTATCATGTTCACAGCGACGAGTAAATAGTCTCTGTATTGCAGCAGTCTACATCGCTATACTAAAAGATACCGGCTGCTCCGTTTACGGTGAATTCGTGATGGGGTGTATTGTGATAAGAGACAGACAGAAAGACAAATAGATGTTAAAAAAATGCACAGAAAAAAGAAACGTACAGCCATGCTGACACGAGATGGTATCTTCCCAGCAACACTGGCTTGGGCTGAAGAGGAAAGACCGAGTGGTTGGTCATACCACACCGTATGGGGAGGACAAGTCAAAGAGGAACTTTTTTCCAGTGCTGCTTATACTACCCATTTCAGAAACCCCTTTCTTTCTTCTGATCTTCCTAGGGCTCCTACTGTCGCTTAGATATCTTCTTATGAACGGTACACCCTGTGAAAAAAGGGCGAAAAAACTCTCCCAGTCAGCAGACAAACACTTGACTGGAACCTCCCCCCCACCCCCCAGGGGAAATGGAAACAAAAGCGTCCCAAAGAAACTAGGAGTTTGATTCAAGGACAGACAGAACCAAGACAGAACCCGGGAGACAGCTTAAAAGACCGGCAGACATATAGAAGGTGGAGATGGAAAGTGAAGGCCCATTATTCCTCAAGGAGAACATGAGTATGATGATGAAGAGGCAGAAGCTTCTTCAGCTATACTCAGTGTCTTGCAGGTGATGTCTAAATTCACATTTCATAGACAGCTCCAATTGTAAGGATGCGTGAATACAGGCAGACAACAAATGATATGTTCATTAATCCTGAAAAAAAGAACGACTGAAGTACTGGTTGATGTGGCTGCGCCTCTTCTGGTTAGCATTTACGATTGTATGCGAACATGGATGCACAGGACTTATAATTAGTTTCTTTATTCTTTTATAACCTGATTGTTCTTTGCTTTACGAGTACAGTGTTTCAATCCGGAGGTATGAGGTTGGTGGGAGAAAGAATGAGGGGGCGAGTTGATTAATATAATCCTTTAGTTTGCTATCGTTTCCGTGATTGTGAATGGAGTGATCTGTGATAATAATTATTTCAGACAGGTGGATGATAGATCATATGTCCTTCGCGTCAGGCCGTTGTGACAAGCTTTTTTTACATATATTTTTTTTGTTATTATCTTATTTTTAGGGAGTAAAATATGTCTTAGACGAATTATTCATAAGAGATAGATAGGCATGAGCAGGTGTTTCATTTGTCAATACAAGCCAGAACATTTACAAAAAGCCGATATGAGTATGATTGAAAATATTATGTTAACTTTTCGTCTGTGTGTGTGTGTGTGCGTGCGCGCGCGTGCGTGTGCGTGTGTGCGTGCGTGTGTGTGTGTGTGTGTTTCCCTCTCTCTCTCATGTCTCAGACGAACCCATCCCTCTCGAAATCGTCGTGTTAGAAAACGAACAGATGTGACAGGCATGTGTAGCGCCATCATACCAAATACTCAAACGGTTCATTTCACAACCATTCAGGGGTGGGACAAGGGACAGAACTCATCCCTGAAGGGGAACAACTACCCTTATTATCTCTCCCTGTCATGGACGTCAGGGACTGCGATGTTCCATGACGTTCAGGTGCCCAGAACAAACATTGTCTGCCCACTCTATCATTCCCTGAGAGTCCATAGACAACCTCTTCACCCTTTCCTTTTCCCCCTGCCCTGATTTCTGTGTCTCCCTCTTTTTCCCCCTTTATAATGTCTCCGTCACAACACCCTTCTATCGCTGCCCTCCCCCAATCTCGCTACCCCCACTCCTCAGCCTCGTTTTGTGTCTCTTCCAGAACGACGACGACGAAAGATGGAAAGTTATGAGGAGGGGGTGGGGTGAGAAAACAGTGATGACGAATAGGAAAGGGAGAGTGAAGAGAGATTTGAAGACAGAAAGAAAGAAAAGAAGGCGATGATGATGATGATGATAATGAAGATGATGATGATGATGCCAAGCAACACCAAGAAGGCGATGATGATGATAAATGATGATGATGATGATGATGATGCCAAACAACACCAACAAACAGAGTCCTTTTGATTTGATTCGATCAATTAATCAGTTAATTGTTCGATGGAATGAGTGAGGGAATGAAGGTGAAGATGACGATCATAATGAATATCAACAACAACAACAACAACAAAACACAGAGCTTACGATTGACTGGTTTGTTGGTTTGTTGGTTGGTGATTGGTTACGTTACCGACGCTTTCATTTTCCTTCACTTATGTTCATCGACAACTTTCTCGGTGGTTGATACAATGGCATTCAGCTGGTCGTTTAGCTTCGTGCAGCTTTTGTCACGGAAAGTCGGATCAGTGAGAGCTTTACCAAATGTCTTTTCCCCTGCAGTAATTAGCTTGAAGAAGACAAGTCCTTTCTTTTTTCTTTTCTTTTTTTTTTTTTTTCCTTTTCTTCTCTTTCTCCTTTTTTTTCCATTGGCAGTCTGCATCTGGTCCAGCTGATGTAGTACCTGCTCGTTGGGTTCATCCCCAACCCCCTTCTTTTTCTTTTTTTTTTTTTTTTTTTTTTTTTTTTTACTTAACGTGGCAAACTCCAGCTCCTTTTCAGAGCTGTTTCAGTGGGGGTTTTTGTGAAAAAGATTTTGCTAATTTTTTTTTCAGAACTTTTTCGAGTGTTTTTTCTTCTTCTTTTTTTTTTTTTTTTTTTTTTTTTTTTTGTACAGGACGTGACCCAGTTCCAGATGTTTTCCATAGCTATTCAGTGCATTGTTTATGTACATGTCTGCTTACAGGTTTGGTTGGTTGGTGACCTAGTTTCAGATGTTTTCCATTGCTACCAAGTGCGTTGTTTGTTTACATGTCTGCCTATATGTTTGCTTGTTTGGTTTGTCTGTTTGCTTGTTTTGTTTGTTTTGTTTTTTTCTTTTGGTTTTCTTGTTTTCGGTCTTTGTTTTTGTTTGAAATGGCACAGCTCAGTATTTTCCCCTTTTCTCAGTGCTGTTCATAAGCAGATGATTTATCATCATTATTTCTGTAGAAAGGCAGTTTTGGCAAAAGGAAACCAAAAGGCGGAATTTCCGTTTATGTTTGCTTCAGGCAAGCTGCTGCTGAATCTTGTTGCTAAATCTCTTGTCGGTTTCGTAGTTATCCACTCCTGAGTTGGTGTAACCACGTTTGAAAGAATTTTCCTTTTTGACGTTCTCATTTAGTATTGGGGAATGCTTTTAGATGTATGAACTGACATTGTATCATAACATGATTGGTCATAATTTTCTGGTTGTCTCCAGGATTGTGGACCATTAAACCAATCGACCAGTCAGTCTCTCATTTGGTCACAGCACGTCAAGAACAGTTTCAATCTTTTGATCGTAATTTTCTAGACAGCTCATGCTTGAAAGGGTTGCAAATGGCCTTTGATACTAGCTGGCCCAAACATTACTTTGTCAACCCAACGTTCTCTCTCTCTCTCTCTCTCTCTCTCTCTCTCTCTCTCTCTCTCTCTCTCTCTCTCTCTCTCTCTCTGGCGTTTATATATTTAATGCCCTGAATTACGACAGGAATTCTGTGACAACAATGATGAAAGTTAGAATTAATTTACTATGCACAAGAAGCACTTTTGTTCTACAGGTTTAAGTTAGTATGTATTTTACATTTTGTTGTCGCTGCGTGATCACCATATTATGTACTTTTGACCTCTTTCTAGGGGCCGGAGGCCTAAAGATTAAAGTTTTTGTTCTTGTTCTCTCTCTCTCTCTCTCTCTCTCTCTCTCTCTCTCTCTCTCTCTCTCACTCCCTTCTCTGCCTCACTCTCTGTATTTCGCCCACTCTCTCTTCTATCTAACCCACTCTGTCTCTTTCTCAATATCTCTAGCTCCCTATACCTGTCTATGATAATATCTGTCCGTCTGTCTGTCTGTCTGTCTGTCTGTCTGTCTGTCTGTCTCTCTCTCTCTCCCTCTCTCTCTCTCTTTCTCAATTTTTTCTTATATATTTATCTGTCTACTTCTACACGTCTTATGCCTGAAGATTTCGCAAAGCCCAAGGGACTCATCAGAATGGACAGTGACCTGTCCACAACTAATATCGGCTTCACTCAACGTTCTGTCTGCCAGAAAACAGTGGCCGACACCTGAAAAACACATTGTCTATCAGTCTTCAGCCTTGAGAGAAGAACCTGAACTTATTCCCTTTCCCCCTTCCCAACCCCTCCCCTCTATCACACTGACTGGGAGATCCAGCCAGCTCACGCGATGTCAAAAGAATTATTCAGGGAGGATAGCTGGATGGACGTTAATGATCAAAGGACAGCTCTGAGACCAAAGAAACCAGTGTGCAAGATACCTCCCCAGGCTAATCACTTTATATCACCTGTTGCTATAGTCAATGTACTTGGCAACAGTCATGTCTATGTTATTCTCATCAGTTTGAATGGGTTCCAGACTGAAAGGAGTTCCACTGGTTACAGAAATCCAAAAGATTGATGTGGTTGATATGGATACTTATATAGCGCCTGTCCTCGGTCGGAGACCAAGCTCAAAATCGCTTTACAAACACGGGGTCATTTTCATAACAGGCTGCCTACCTGGGTAGAGCCGACTGACGGCCGCCACTGGGCGCTCATCATTCGTTTCCTGTGTCATTCAATCAGATTTCAGGTTCACACACATATGCACTCAGACAGACATGTAACATTTTACGTGTATGGCCGGTTGTTGTAGTTGTTTTTTTGTTGTTGGTTTGGGGTTGTTTTTTTTTGTTTGTTTGTTTGTTGTTGTTTTTTTGTTCTTACTGTTGTTTTTGTATATTTACCCCGCCATGTAGGCAGCCATACTCCGTTTTCGGGGGTGTACATGCTTGGTATGTTCTTATTTCTATATAGAACCCACCGAACGCTGACATGGATTACAGGATCTTTAACGTGCGTATTTGATCTTCTGCGTGCGTATACACACGAAGGGGGTTCAGGCACTAGCAGGTCTGCACATATGCTGACCTGGAAGATCGGAAAAACCTCCACAATTTACCCACCAGGCGCCGTCACCGAGATTCGAACCCGGGGTCCTCAGATTGAAAGTCCAACGCTTTAACCACTCGGCTCTTGCGCCCACCCCCCCAATCAATTCAGACCCCCTCTTCCATCTGTCCGTACCCAGGCGGTATGTACCGTCCAGACACCTTCAAAGCCGGTGGTCGTGAAAATAAACAAAACGGATCCATAGTTCAACTAAGATGGACGATGGAGAAAAAAAAATGTTCAGACGACAGAAAATGGAACGAGAAGATGTGTGTATTGCAGCAGTCTTCGTTGTTGCCGTGAAAAGATTTATTTCAGGTAAATAACTCCATTATAAGTCAATAAATGACAGTGTGTAGAGTGATGAGAGATTGACAGACAGATAGAGAAAGACTGTTACGACATAGATAGTGGTCATTGTACAACCGTGCTGAAACGAGATGCAGTCTTTTTCTTTACTCCGTTTGGGGCTGCCTAGCTCACCACGTAGGAGACAGTGAGGAGCTGGGCACAACACACAATATGGCAAGGACAAGTCAGCGAGGGGACGGATCCTTTTCTTTTCTTCTTCTTCTTCTTCTTCTTTTTTCATTGTTTATAATGATGCTTCGCTCACTCATTTCTGGACCGCATGATTTTGTTTGTTTTGGTTTTGTTTGGGGATGGGTTTTGTTTGTTTGTTTGTTTTTTGTTTTGTTTGTTTGTTTTTTGGGGGAGGGGGTATTGTTGTTGTTTTGGGGGCTTGGGGGGCTGTTGGTTTTTGGGGGTTTTTTTGTTTTGTTTTTGTTTTGTTTTTTTGTTGTTGTTTTTTTTTGTTTGTTTGTTGTTGTTGTTGTTGTTTGGGGGGCTCCCATGCCTCTAAATTTCCCATTTTGTGCCTTCTGAAGTCAGACACACCATGCGGACTAAGGTTTCCAATGTCACCCAGCAGGAACTGAAAATATTGTGCCTGATTCAGGAGACAGCCAAAACGACCGACACAAAATGGAAGAAGGAGGGAGGAGGACGGTAAAGTCCCTGTGCTCCTTAAGGAGAGAAGACGATGAAAAATTCCCTTGACAGCCATCAGTGAATTGCGAAACATCCGAAAACAATTCGTGGACTGCCCACGCGGACCGCTCGTGTGATGACAGGCAGACAACAACCGAGATATTTGTGAATGCCCCCCACCCCTCCCCCCTCCCCCTCCACCACAAAAAGGGATAAAGAGCTAAGTTAGTGCAGCTGCGCCTTGTGAGTGTGTGAAGGTAACTTACACTATATGTTTACAAATGTAATGAAGTTGTTTTCTTATTCTCATTTAACGTGTTTGTCTCTCTGATGTCGAATCTATCTCTGTCTGTCTCTGCCTCTGTCTCTGTCTCTGTCTCTCTCTCTATCTCTCCCTCTCCCTCTCTCTCTTCTTTCTTTTCTGTCTCTTTCTCTGTGTCTCCCCCTCTCTCTCTCTCTTCCCTCTCTCTTTCTCTCTCCTCTGTACCTCTCTCCCTCTCTCTTCCTTTCTCTCTCTATCTCTGTTTCTCTCTGTCTCCGTCTGTGTCTCAATACCCCCACCCCCACCCCCCTCTCTCTCTCTCATCCCAGACGAGCCACTCTCTCTCTCGATGTCATTGTGACAAATAAAATACACACAAAAACACACAGACGTGACATGACTTGTTTTACTGATAACCTTGCGGTTCATTTGACGATCACTCGGGGATGAGGCAAGAGACAAAATTCACCCTGAAGGGAAACAACTATCCTTAATATCTCCCCCTGTCATGCACGTCAAGGAGGGGGGCTGCAACGTACCATGACGTCCGCGTGCCCAGTACAAATTTTGCTGTTTGCCCACTCTCGTCATCCCCTGGGTCTCATTAGACAACCGCTTCTCCCTTCCTCTTCTCCTTCCTGATTTATTTCTCCCTTCGTTTAAGTGTGTGTGTGTGTGTGTTCGACGTGCGTGTGTGTGTGCGTGCGCGCGCGCGTGTGTACGTGTGTTGTTTTGTTTTTTCAATACCTTCCCATCCCAGTCACGGCACATTCCTACCCTCTCCCGAACTTTTCCCCAGCCTCGTTTTCGTACCGCTCCTTGGATGATCAAGAGGAATATAAATGAGGGACGTGGGGAGGAAGTGGATGACCATGCCATCGCAGAAGAAATGGGAAGGGGAGAAGAAAGAAACAAGGGACGAAATGAAAGAAAGAAAGCATGATAGATAGATAGATAGATCGGCTAATTGGTTGATTGATTGTCTGGTTAAAAGGTAGAGAGAAGCATTAAAGTGAAAATGAAGGTGCCGACTGCAACGGTTATATATTTAACGCTAAGTTCGGGGATTTGAACGTAAGGAGAATTAGAAGAAGGACTGGAAGAGAGGATATCACAAAAGAAGAACGGATCAATTAAGGAACAGGAGAAGAAAAGGGATAACAACAACCAAACGTTTAGAACGTGTGAGCAACTACTACACATATTCAAACTGACTGCTTGCCAATGCGTGACAGTTTTTTTGTGTGTGTTTTGTGTGTGTGTGTGTGTGTGTGTGTGTGTGTGTGTTGTGTGTGTGTGTGTGTGTGTGTGTGTGTGTGTGTGTGTGTGTGTGTGTGTGTGTGTGTGAGGTGCTGATCAACTCTAAGGTTCACAGTCTGTTATTCCTTTCTAACGTGATCAGCCACGGTTTTCTGGTTGTCTTCAGAGATTTTCAACCACCAAATCAGTCAGTCATTATGTCTCGGCACGTTGCGACAGATTACATTGTCAACCTTCACAACAGACCATTAGTTCTGTAACTGTATCATGTAAGTCGGCAAGAACAAAGCCTGGCACAATAGCACCGACGGGGAAATTCAATTCTCTTTATCGTCAAAATTAATCATCTTTGAAATGTTTCCTGTGACCTTTAGTAAAACTAGGCTTAAACCTTACTTTATCAACACTGACCAGAGCTCTGTCTGCGTCTCTGCCTCTCTGTCTCTCTCTCTGTTTCTGTCTTTCTCTCTTTGTCTGGTTCTCTCTCTCTCTCTCTCTCTCTCTCTCTCTCTCTCTCTCTCTCTCTGTATATATATATATATATATATATATATGTGTGTGTGTGTGTGTGTGTGTGTGCGTGTGTGTATGTGTGTGTCTGTCTGTCTGTCTGCCTGCCCGCCTGTCTCTCTGTGTCTGTGCCTGTGTGTGTCTTTGTGTGTGTCTGTATGTGTGTGAGTACTCACGCACCTCATTTATGAAGAATCCCGAAAAGCGCCAGAGGCTGAGCAGAATGGACAGTGACCTGTCTGGCACTGATAACGTCTTTACCGAATTTCCTGTCCTCCATGAAACGGTCACCGGCACCTGAAAGCCATGTCATCAGTCTTCAGACAGCCTCCGACCTAGGAAAGGATTCGAACCTACCCCCCATCCCCAACCACCACTGCCCCCCCCCCACACACACACACACCCTCCCCCCTCACCCCTCACACACATTATCCGAGAGACCTAGAGCACGCGATGTCCGAAGGGTCTCAGGGAGTGGAGGTGAATGGACGCTAATGACCAGGGGCAACTCAGCGACACGATGGTCAGTCTGTGGAGGAACTGAAAGAAAATTGCGATGCAGTTGTCCAGTGACCAAAATCGTGGCTCACTTCACACACCATGACTGCTACCAGTCAGGTCGCTTAGACCGTAGTTGGTTCTTTCTACTTGACAAAGAGACACTCGTTTCTAAGCAATTTTTAGGGTGGAATCATGAACCAGCTTAATTTGCAATTCCAAATGATTGTAACTGAAGTCTGTGTTATCTACTTGAAAGACGTTTACCATTTTGAAGAGCTTCTGGGAGGAGGTGTAAAACGAAAAGACAGTTTAAGTCTTGTCGTGATCTGCAAGGAGAGCAAGTGTCCTTTTTTCACAATCTTTAGGTGGTTGCAATGGACTGCCTTAACAAGCACCAGAGAGAGAGAGGGACACACACACACAGAGGCAGATAGAGAGACAGAGATAGAGAGAGAGAGGCACAGAGAGAGAGTGAGGCACACAGAGAGAGACAGAGATAGAGAGAGAGACAGAATGAGAGACAGAGTCAGATATATATATATATAGAGAGAGAGAGACAGAGACAGAGACAGAGAGACAGAATGAGAGACAGAGAGAGAGAGAGAGAAAGAGAGAGAGAGACAGAGACAGAGAGAGAGGAGATAGAGAAGGATGGTCCTGTCCGAAGGTAGACAATGGTACCTAACAGATTTCTTAATAAAAGAAAATAGTATTCTGTTCGTGGACAGAAACTACTATACGAACATTCTCCCTTGCCTAATATTCAATCACTTCAGTTTTCCCTTGACGTGTTCAGTTTGATTAACGAATTGATGAACGCTATATCTGAGTAATCTCATCAGTCTCAACAGGATGCGGACTAATAAAAATGCCAGTCATTATTGAAATCACAGAGCCCCCTACCTCCTTCCTAAACATGCCCCCTTCCCCCCTCCCCCAACCTTCCTCCCATTCGCTCACCCTTCCTTTTCCTCGCCATCTGGACCCAGACATTACTCGCAGAGCAGCTCTCTCTGGCAACTAGTTGTGAAAGCAGAGCTAACGGATCCATGGTTCAAATAATGCGGGGAGGCGGGCACCAGAGTGGTAGACTGAAGCAAAGAATAGGCATGCTTCAGTACTGCAGCAGGGTGCATGGTGCATTGAAATATTCGCTCCGATCTATGTAGTTAATTAAGTGGTATGTAAAGCCACGCGAGACGGACAGGCGAGCAGATAGACAGACAGACAGAAGATGGCAGAAAAGCGGTTCTGTCGTGCCATCAGGACACCAGAGGGAATGAAGACGTTTCGGTTACAATGTCTGAAATGGATGGGGGCGAAGGACGATGGTAACGGTTTATTAATTAGTTGTTGTTGTTGTTTTGGTGTTGTCGTTGTTGTTGTTTTTATTGCAATTTGATATTATGTTTGTGTGACAGAGCAAAGTAAATATTTGTCTCGCTGTTCACCTTTTGTGTGTGTGTGTGTGTGTGTGTGTGTGTGTGTGTGTGTGTGTGTGTGTGTGTGTGTGTGTGTGTGTGAGTGTGTGTGAGTGTGTGTGTGAGTGTATGTGTATTTGTGTGTGTGTGTGTGTGTGTGTGTGTGTGTGTGTGTGTGGTTTGTCGTTAGGTTTTGCACAAGTACGTGCCACATATACTTAATGATGTCGTGGTAGTGTCAGTCTAAAAAGGCTCTTCTCTCTGTCTGTCTTCTCTCTCTCTCTCTTACACACATTCTCTCTCTCTCTCTTCCTACTCTCTCTCTTTCACACACACACACACACACACACACACACACACACACACACACACACACACACACACACGGTATATCACTCCCTTGTTCTGGTAACCCAGACGAACCCCTACCTCTCAATGTCTTCGTGCAAAAAAAAAAAAAAAAAAAAAAAAAAAAAAAAAAGAAAAACGACATGACAGGGCTTGTGTATCGCCATCTTATTGATACCCAGACGGCTCATTTCACGACCACTCAAAGGTGGGACAAGGGACAGAAGTCGTCCTGAAGGGGAACAACTACCCTTATTATCTCCTGCTGTCAAGGACGTCAGGGACTACGAGGTTCCACGACGTCACGTGCCCAGTACAAACATTGTCTGCCCACTCTATCATTTCCTGAGAGTTAGTAGGCAATCCATTCCCGCGTCCTATTTTCCCTTCTTGTTTTTTTGTTGTTGTTTTTTTCTTCCTTCTTTCCTCTTTATATTCTGGGTGTGTGTGAGTGTGAGTGAGTGTGTGTGTGTGTCTGTGTGTGTGTGTGTGTGTGTGTGTGTGTGTGTGTGTGTGTGTGTGTGTGTGTGTGTGTGTGTGTGTGTCGCTCCCAGAACGACGAAGAAGAATTAAAGAGGAAAACGGTGAATGATGAAGCAGAAGAAATATCGGAAGGGAAGAAGGGTGTAAAAACAAAAATCAGTAACCTCGAAAGATATAATGGAGATGATTACAATAATGACGATTACAATGATGATACTGACTAAGAAAGAAAGAAAAGGGTGGATGAGTGAAGAAAAAATAGATTAAAAAAATATTAATAATAAAGAACAAGGGAAACAAGAAGAAGAAGAAGAGAGAAATAGACAGATAGTACAATAAATATGTGTGTGTCAGGTTTTTCGTGCCCTCTCAGTGTCCATGCTGGTGATTTTAAACGCAATTGCACTATGTGTTTACGGGTAACCTGACAACATATTCAATATATGTGTGATAACACTTTTTTCAAGTTTAACGAAGGTCACAAGAGCTTGAAACCCTCAACCCAATGATCCTGGGTTCGATCTCGGTATCAGCTCGGATGCATTAAGGACAGAGATTATTTCCTTTCCGATATCCCACATTCAACATACATGCAGACTTGCTAGTTCTTCAATTCTCTTTGTGCAAGAGATCGAATGCGCACTTTTAAGATTCCGTATTCCATAGTCGTTTAGTATGGAAACATACCAAGCATACATACCTTTGAGAAGCGAAGTATGGCTGTGTGAATCGGGAAGGAGTGTTCTCATATCTGTTCTCTATGAGGAAGCCATACATATGAAAGCCCACTCGTATCAATACCAGTCAACGTGGGAGTTGCAGCTGATGAACACAGAAGAAGAGGAAAAAGAAGAAGAAACATGACTGATATAAACTTAATTATTCAAATGACACATTGCGCAGAATCTGAGCGATTAAGTTTGCGTTGTGCTCTATCGTATTTCATAACCTGTGAAAACCTAAACCTTAAAATGTGTTTTCAATTAACGTAACGGGAGAAAGGGAGGAAGAGAAAAACAGTTAGCGCGCGCGCACACACACACACACACACACACACACACACACACACACACACACAAATATATATATATATATATATATATATATATATATATATATATATATATATATATATATATATACTTTCAAAAATAATAGCTAAGCACTGATGTCAATTGTTTTTCATCAAGTCATCGCCCTGAACAGAACAAAGCCATAAACTTGTTGGTAACGAAACAAACACAATTTTTTAAATAAAATAAACCCAAAAGACTAGCACCTTGACAAGCACTCAAGGTCTACCAGAGACAGAACGAGACAGATACAGACAGACAGACGACATTCTGTGATTTGATCCACATGAAATCGGATCGCTCATGGGGTGATTAGAAAGCGAAGACCCCCATAACATTGCTCCTTCCTTTTATGTTGAAACCGAGGCAATATCAGTCTTGGAACGAGAAGACGCGGCCGATGTCTGTAACTCAAACCTTGTCTTGCAAAGTTTGTTTGTTTGTTTTTTTATTGTTTTTTGTTGTTGTTTTTGTATGTTTGTTTTTAAAAGAGTTATGCTACAGTTATGGTTTTCCTTCTTCTGTTTGCTTCCTTTCCTTTTTCTTTTTTTATTCAAAACCAAATGAACTGCGCTGTCTTGATTTAAGATCCCCCCCCCCCCCCCCGCCCCACCCACCCCTTACCCCCACCAGTGCTTGCTTCTGTTTTTATTCCAATTTTCTGTTTTGTTTGATCATGTATTTGTATCTGGTCTGCTTCAGTTTCTGGCCTACTCTTGTAGAATCAAAGCAAAGTTTTTGACTGAGGACTGTATATGGCATCAGTGAGAAGAACTGCTATCCATGTCGCTCTATTTCCTTTGCAAAATCCAGCTGTATATTGTTGATATAAGTTGATGAAGAAAATGTCAACAGAAAATAAACAATTAAAGAAGAAGAAGATTCCAAGGCAGACAATATCACGGAGAACAAAACTTGAGCACAACCCGTTTCGAACCAAAAGTTGCGCCCACATAACGAGCTGCGCTGAGCTGTACTATGGACTGGCGGTGGGTGAGCATTGAGCTGTGAGCATTGTGTGGCCACACCAAAAGCAGTAATAGTTATTGGTCAGTTAGCTGCACTGCTGGGTGCGAGCGGCGCCACTCGTCATTCACATTGTTCGTAGTTTTCATTGGAACTGTCCTGGCTGAGAATGACGGAGAGCAGGTATCTCCTGCTTTGTGAGCTGTCAGAACTTTTCGCCATTTCTACGACAAGCAATTCTCATTGATGAAAGAGAGTACTGAATGCATTATCAGAGTGAAGGTCATATTTGAACGACAGCAGTAATTTCAAAGGATTCTTTCGTTTGTTTTCTGAAGAAGTGGAAGGCATTTTAGTCTTCTTGAGGTTTTCTTTTTTTTGTCTGTTGTTTTTTGGGTTTGCTTTTTGTAGATGTAGTGTAGTGTATTTGGATCAGTCCGTATGAATTGATGCCTATTTGAAAATGAAACCAAAACTGACCCAAATGCCCACTTTTGCAGCTCAGAGCTCGTAGTTTGGCTGCTGCCTTTCTTTGACTTTTTTTTCTTCCCCCTTTACACTGCAGGGAGAAAGAGGTGAACTGAGTAAGAGCTGAATGAGATTCCCGAAGTACGTACTGTCAGGCATGCACAAGGTAGAAAAAAAGGTCACTGTTTTCAATACTTTTCCCTGCATGGCTGTCTGCACCTGGAAGCACAAAAGTTTTGGTGATGCATGCACAGGATTCAGACACTCGTGTTCCCATCCTCTGTCTTCTCTTCTCCTATCCCCATCCATCACACCCAGAAGAAGAAGGAGGAGGAGGAGGAGAAGGAGAAGGAGAAAGAAAGAAAGAACAAGAAAAATGAATAGAAGAAGAAGTACGCCGGGCGGCCGTGGAAAGCTGAGAAGGGTGTGGACGCGCATTTCCAAACAAACTGAGCCGCCAAATTCAGCTCTTCCACCGTAAGGCTACACGAAGCAATGAAGCAGAAATTCGATCCACCTTCTGTATTAGTTTACTGAATCAGCCATGAAAAGTATCAAGCACGGTGATTCAGAAGTTTCAGACCAAAAACGTGACGCATGCAAGCACATTAACTTACTTATATGGTTCTAAAACTTTTCAACGTAGAATGCTGAAAATGATTTCAAGTTATAAATTATGGAGAAATCAGCGCACATAAGAAAGTAAGTTGGCACCTGTAATACCAGAAGAATACTAATAATCTGTGGTTTGTCAGTTCAAATGATTATTTTCGTGATCTGAACACAACCTGAAAATCTGTCGGTTTGATAAAAGATGCTGGATACATCAGTCCCACCAGTCCATTTAAAATGTTAGAACTCGGTTGGAAGGAATGGATGGATGGAGAGATTGACGGATGGATAGATGGATGGACAGATGGATGGATTGACTGGTTAGGTTATTTGTCTGTTTGTCATCGGTGATATTACACTTAACAAAGGAGGGGAAGATAATTAAGGTGGATATGGGATAGGTGTGTGTGTGTGTGTGTGTGTGTGTGTGTGTGTGTGTGTGTGTGTGTGTGTGTGTGTGTGTGTGTGTGGCTGTGTGGCTGTGTGTGCGTGGACGCCCTCGCACGCGTCTGTGTCTGTATATTAGAGAACAGTGGCAATGTTAAAAAGAACAGTTAACTGCAAAAGTCTATTGGTTTCAGACTGAAGATTAACATTCACAGAATTCGGTTTGGAGGAAGAAGAAATTGGAGGGAGGGAGGGTGCCGGGGGAATAGGGGGTGGGGATGTGGGAAGTAGGATGGTGATGAAGACAGAAGCCGGAAGATCGTGAACATTAGTACACTAGGAACAGATATATTCGATGGTGAACATTTCATCCTCTGCTTCTGCTCCCTTCCCCTTCTGCCTGTCCTCAGAGAGAAACTGGCGAATGCTACTCCTCCCGAGTTCTATCTTCTTGTTCTGTATTCAGCCTTGAGCTGAAGGAATTCCTCCCCACTCTCTATGACCTAAATTGCGTTCAGCGTACATGCTATTTCACGCATACAAGTATATACAATGTGCCCTTCTGGGATATTCTCATTGGCAAACACAAACAAGCCGAAATCAATGAAGGAACAGAACTGTTGAGGGATATTTAAAAGGAGAAGAAGAAGGAGGAGAGAAAAGAAGAGAAAAAGAAAAAAAAAACACACGTCAAATACACGGAAAGCAGAAGCCTATAAAGGGACATTAACGGAAACCCCACTCCAAACTTCCTTTCTTTTGGCCGCCATTTTCCTTGCCAGTGCCGCGGCCGACCACTGTGTTTTTACATCGTTGCAGATTGCTCCCCCTTTTTGTTTCTTCCGAAGGAGGCCTGGTTGGTAAGGGGTAAGGGGGAGGAAGAGGGGGGGGGGTAACGGAAGGGACTGTGAGAAGAAGAGAGGTGACGGAAGGAAGAAGTTGTCGGTCAAAACAAAACAAAGAGAA
>NC_134899.1:22559026-22566526 GCF_041734735.1 Babylonia areolata
GGAATATGATCAAGAACACACACACACACACACACACACACACACACACACACACACACACACACAGATGGACAGATGGATAAGAGGGAGAGGGGGGGGGGGGTAGGGGAAGAGAAATATGTCATCAGTATCGAACAACCAGATGACTAAGAGAGACAGACAGACAGAGACAGAGAGACATAGAGTTTTGAAATTTTTCAATCAGACCATCACATCTTTTCACAGAGCTCGGTTAATTAATTAAATTAAGGCTATCTATTTACACAAGCAGTTTGGAAAGAAAAGAAAAGAAAAGAAACGTGTTATGCTGTGCGTCCTGTAGCCTCAACCCCCCCGATTCACAAAACGCAAGTGGATTTCCTCTTGAGCTCCAACTGTCAAAACCATTGTGTTTGTCCATTGGACTTTTCGTCGCAACGAATGAGGTCTCCATGGCTTGACTGTATTATCTCGAAAGCAGTGAGCGTGAAACAGCCGCTCGGCGCATGCGTTCCGGGTCACGTGATGCCTATGTCGTCCCGAGGGGGTTGCTGACAAGGCAGTGCGAGGCAGGGAATTGCGCCACTAGCCGGGCGCCACCGAAGGGGAACGGTGACGAGTGACGATGGTACAAGGAATGAAGCGAGAAATTGAAGGGTTTTTTTTCTTCTTCTTTTTTTTTTTATGCCGTGGGTTGCTCTCTTGTCTGTGTTGACTGTCTGTCTGTCTATCTGTCTGTCTGTCTGCCTGTCGCTCTCTATCCAGCTATTCATCTATCTGTGTATTTTCACTCCCTAATACGCACACACGCATGCATGCACGGACGTGTGCACACACACACACACACACACACACACACACACATGTATGCACACTGGAAAGAGAGAAAGAGAAAGGAGAGGAGAAAGCTTAACAGACAGACATCGACAGACAGACAGACAGATCGAGTCCACTGGCAGACGACAAAAATTGAAAGTTTTTGTTTGTTTGTTTTTTGTTGTTGTTTTTTGTTTTTTATAAGAAAATCCTTTCTCCAATCCATAAAAAAATATATACATAATTTCAAAAAATTAATAATAATGATAATATTAATGATAATGATCATAGAATTATAGAAAATAAAATAAAAACACCTCCCTTCTCCAATCCCTCCCACTCCCCTTTCGCCCATCTCTTTCCGCCAGCCCCCAGACCCAACACCACACCCGCCCTCCTTTCATCTCCTCCCATCCACCACCCACGATCCAATCCCTGTTCCCCATCCACACTCCTCCTCCTCCTCCTCCTCCTCCTCCACCCCTCCTCCTTCCCCAGCCATATCGCATCTTTCTCCTTCTGGTTGCAAGCCCCACTGGAAGAATACTATCATGTACTGAGTTTCGTCTGAAACATTGTAAACTGAAATGACTGAGTTACAGTACATAAAATTATGTCAGGTAGTTAACACACAAAGGTCCTCGAGGGTTTCGTGTCCGTCATCGCAGCCAAAAAAGAAAAAAAAAAGAAAAATAACAACAACAACAACAAAAAAAAGGGACAAAACAGGAGCAATACAACATAATGCAGTACAATACAAGGCAAAGCGAAGCAACGCCAGGCAACAAAACACAAAACAACACAACACAGTAAGGCAAGGCAAGGCAAGACACACAATAAGGAAAGGAAATGTAATGCAACACGGCACAACACAATGAGGCAAGGCAAGACACAACACAACACGACACGACAGGACACAACACGACACAACACAACACGACACAACGTAACGCAACATAAAGTGCAATGAAACACTAATTTTTACGCAATGCAACACGGCACATCACAGCCATTGTAATGAAGGATCACCGACTCACCAGCCCCTGAAAAGAGCCAGTTGCATTGCTCGTACGGAAGAGCCTACCTAGTTTGGTCGTAACCCGCTACAAACTGTGTGTAGTACGGAACTGACCAATGGCGTAGTTCGGTCAACGTAGGCATTTAGTCACGTGTAACTGTCAAAAAGTTAGAACCAAGCAATGCAACTGGCACCTGCAGGACCCAGCTGCTGCGTAGGTGCGCCAATCAATAACAGCGGACACCCCGCTCACATTAAACGCTGTCAACAGAAATGTGACACAGGCACAGCTGTTCGATGGACCAGCCTTCTTGTCGTTAGGCCTCAAATTATGTCCCCAATTCTAACTCTTGTCATTGTTACGTGGTTGCATGCGTGCATGCGTGCGTGCGCGCGCGCGTGTGTGTTGCCTGTGTGTGTGTGTGTGTGTCTGTGTCTGTGTGTCTGTATCTGTGCGTGCGTGCACATGTATTTGTGTGTGGCTACGTGTGTGTGTGTGTGTGTGTGTGTGTGTGTGTGTGTGTGTGTGTTTTCAGTTTATCAGAAATATTGTTTATGTTGTGTATATGTGGACAGAAAAGAAAATAGGTAAACAGACGAACTGACACATACAGATACTGACGGGCGAATAGATATATAGTTAGATAGATAGATAGTGCAGTGCCCGTAGACATATCTGTCATCATTACTAAATTCCCATACCCTCTTCTTCCTTCCTCCCACCTGGTATTTTCAAAACACCGACTTTTATCGATGTCAGAGGGTGGAGGGTGGGGCAGGGGAGGCGGGGAAGGGAGGGGGCGGAGGGGAGTGCGGAGTGGGGTGGGGTGGGGGCCAGAAAGATAACCTCACACCACATGTCGCTACGGTTTTTAGATTGACCCACCAGACTAGCAACCCGGCACAGAAGAGAGAGGCCTGTTTATGCAACTCGGCACTCCAGCAGTCCACTTTGTACCTGACGCTATCAGCAGTGACCGCCCCATCGCGCCGGGTACTCAGATCCCACTTGACTGTCAGAAACCTTCGTGGAGACAGTGGTTACATCAGCAGAGGATACCCTGTAATCCACACCAAATCCCTTGTGCCGGCTTTCCTGCGCCCTTGTTCATGCCTCTTCACCGCGAAGCACAGGGAAGGAGAGTCCATCGTCTGGAAACCTATCTCCCAGCGTTGAGGAATAGGGATCAGAAAGGGATTGTCTTTGTTTGTCAGCTGTCGTTATTGTTGGGACCATGTGTCAACCTGTGTTTGTCAACCCCATACCCCCACCGCCCCCACTCCCACGCCCCGCCCCCCCCCCCCCCCCCCCCCCCAACCGCCCCCCTCTCCATGTGTTATTATTTGACTTCCTACCTCTTCAACGGGAGTCGAATATGACTTTGTCATGTGGGTAGGCTACACTTTCATCTTCATATCGTCTTAATGCCTATGCCCTGTCTTTTTATCGAGCTTTTATCTCTGTGACCAGAGTCGAAACTGACTTGTTGACATGCCAGGGCTTTCAACTTCATGTCCTGTTTATGACCTGTTTTCAAAGTCACCTTTCGACAAGTTAGTTCATCGTTTTTTTTTGTTTGAAAAACACTCCTGTAAACTTCTCATCTTCGTCGTTGCTGTTTCGGAACAGCAGCCTTCAGTTTCACGGTTAAAATGGATGAGAAGAATAACAGGTAAGGAAAGACAACTAAAAGGCAGAAGAAGAAGAAGAAGAAAGAGAAGGGAGGATAAAGAGGGGAAAGAGGAACTGATGAGGAGGTGGAGTAAGATGACGACGACGATTAAAAAAAAAAAAGGAACAAAAATGGCCCCCACCGCCTTCCTTTACACAACGTACACATGCTCACAGTTTTACTGGATACTTTGCACACACACACACACACACACACACACACACACACACACACATATTTTATATCAGGCTATCCATGCTGGTATTTGGAGGATTTCAGAAATCAATAATCAAAAGCACTTCTTGATTTATCATAATGTTTGCACCACTTATTGTAAAATATTCGTTAACATCCCATTATTTGGTGGAAGCGTCCCACGCAAAATTGCACCACTAGCCTACGCACGCACACAAACGGATATATAAATATATGTATAATGTGTGCGTGTGTGTGTGTGTGTGTGTGTGTGTGTGTGTGTGTGTGTGTGTGTGTGTGTGTTTGCAGTGCGTGCATGTGTGAGTATGCACAAGTTTTTATATTGATATGCACTTGTATGTATCCTAATTTCTACTGTATCTGTGTCTGTGTATGATTTTCGATTTATGTTCGTACCTTGTTATGTACTATCCCCCCCCCCCCTGTATATATATATATATATATATATATATATATATATACAGAGAGAGAGAGAGAAGGACAAGGATTAATTCGATAAGGTGAAGGTAGGCTGGGTGAAGGCTGAATCTTCGTCAAAAATCAGAATTGTGGATAAACTATATACAAAAGAACAAACAACACACTTTTAAAAACCACGCACACAACAATGACCCCACTCCCCCGCACCTCCACCCCTCCCCTCCCACTCCCCACCGCCTACACACACACACACACACACACACACACACACACACACACACACATCCGCCTTTGCGTGCACGTCACACTTAATTGAGGTGCTGAAGTGTGCCGACAGGATTTTTTTTTTTTTTAAAGAGTTATAATAGGTTGCTGAAATACACTCTGGCTGGAAAATATAGTGCAGCCCAGCACAAGACGGTCCCGACAGACGAGACAGGGGGGGTGGGGGGGGGGAGAAGGTAACATGATGAATGGCCGTCAGACAGGAACCATCGTATCTCATCTTGTCCAGCCGGCCGCTGTCTTCCTGTCTTCTTCGAGAAAGGTTTAAAGGGCTGATTAATCAGCACTGACGAGACCGTCATATACTTGGGCACAAGACGATACAGTAGGCAGTATTTCAGATTTCCCTTTCACACGTGAAAGGTCAAAAATCCTGGAAGTTAATTCATGGAATATTGGAGATTTTCTTTTATTATTATTATTATTATTGTCAAGTATGGTTGTGTAATGTTGTATTGTGTTGAAGTGTACTGCACTGCACTATACTGTGCTGTACCGTACTGAAAATTGTACTGTACTGTATTGTATTGTACTGTTGTTTTGTACTGTACTTTGCTGCATTGCATTGCAATGTATTGCATTGCATTGTACTGTACTGCACTGTACTGTACTGGACTGGACTGTGCTGTTTGTGTTGTGCTGCGCGGTACCGTGCTGTATGTATTGCATTTATTGTATTTTATTGTGTTGTGTTGTGTTGCATTGTAATTTTCAACAACACGAATAATCATCATGATATCGGCAAACTGTCCCGTTTCATATAAGTATTGCATGATGAGAACCTACTTCTAGCTCAAGATGGCGTGACTGTAAAGATGGCTTTCCTTCCTGATTATTGCCAGAAGCACGTATGGCCTGCAGACATGACAGCATGGTGCATTGCAGGCCTGTACTTTTCATCATTACACCACACTGAACTGCTCTTCATTTCAGCCGGTTTCGTGGCGTTATGTTGCTGTGTTGCCTTCTCTCCTTCATTCCTTCTTTCTTTCTTTCTTTCGTTCTTTACTCGTTCATCGTCAGTCCCTTCCGATAGCAAGGATCGGACACCACAAACGAAAGAAATACAAATAAGTGTATAATATATATATATATATATATATAGAGAGAGAGAGAGAGAGAGAGAGAGAGAGATGTGTGTGTGTGTGTGTGTGTGTGTGTGTGTTTATAAACAAAACTTATCTATTATCCTCGGACATGAAGAGTCGATTTTTTTTTGTCCAGGCCTGTCCTGTCCTTCCTGTCTTGTGTCAACAGAAAATCAAAGACTGATTGTTCAGTGGAGAGACGAGAACACATCCAGTCTCTTGCGAGATTTGCACGAAGACCTCTGTCGACGTTTGGCATAGTGTATATGTAGTGAGTGTGTGTGTGTGTGTGTGTGTGTGTGTGTGTGTGTGTGTGCGTGCGTGCGTGCGTGCGTGCGTGCGTGTGTGTGTGTGTGTGTGTGTGTGTGTGTGTCTGTGTGTCTGGACGGAATGGTCGAGGAAGAGAAAAAACGGAAGATCAGTTATATAAGCTGGAGAAGACTGTGAGAAGAAATTATGGTAAAAAAATAAAGGAAGGTCAGCTTACACTGAATACATGCCTCAACCAGGAGCCAATGCTAGTGCGCGAATTAGACATGTGACAGGGTATTTCCTCTTTGTTTAAAGCCCCCGAAATTGAGTTCTGCTTCTTTCGCAGCTGAACACAACATCACTGTTTTGAACAGCCTGCCAAACGTGAAGTGCATTGCCACTGCCTTGTGTGAAACATCACAGATTAGCTTTGCGTTGCTGTGACTGTAAGGAGGTGACGGAGGGAGCTAATCTGTTACATGTATTTGGCCTTCCTGTTCCTTGTTATGTACCATGTTCAGATGTCAGCGCCATATAGACTTATGCACTATCATTACCATACGTTTGCGACCGAGTCTATGCTGATTGTTTCATTGCCACGTTTATCTATTGATAATCATTCATATTTTATTTATTTGTTTATTTATCTATTTATTCATTTATGTATTTATTCACTATTCATGTACTTACTTACTTACTTACTTACTTACTTACTTACTTACTTACTTACTTACTTACTTACTTACTTGTAGTTCTAATCTGTGTCAGGTTTCTATTCCACAGCCGACACTATACTGAATGTAGGTATTTGTTTTCACATTTTTGTTGTTGTTTTTCTTGCTTTGTTTTGTTTCCGTTTTCCTATTCCTGTTTTTTTCTGTTTTTGTTTTCATTTCTGTTTTATAGACATGATTGCACGTGGATTTCTCTCTCTCTCTAACTTCCCCTAAAACATTCCTCGTGCATAATTCATGAACGGGTTGCCAATTATCTAACGCGCTCTCGCCTCTGTTTCCATGGTCACGATGAATGTGCATGCCAGTTGGCTTGCACAGTGATGCGTCCCTCGCTCCGTTAACTCACTCAGTACGGCCAGTCCTCTCTTCTCCTCTACACAGACCCCTTGGATGTCCAGTGGGTGTCTGAATGACCCAACCTTTAGCTTCCGTCGTCAGAATTGTGGTATTCTTTGTCAACATTCACCTCTTCAGTACAAGAGCCTTCCGCTTGCAATATTTTGATGATGGTAATTGGGGTGAAACGCTGTTAGCCGCGTCGTTTCTTTCGCCGTTCGTATGGAGAGAGTTAAGGCAGGACTCAGCAGGACAGACGAAAGCCACTATTAATGATTACACATTGATTCTTCTGCACACGACAGCGACGCCACCAGAGCCCTTCCTATTAAAATGGTATTAATTAATATCCAACGAGCTGATCAGTTTTAAAGTGGAGACAGATATTATGCAATCGTTTAATTAATCAAAAGAACGTGAAAGGGAAGTAGGATGGCAAGTCAGAAACAAAAAGAAAGACAGTGCCGTTTCAATAAGCTCGCCCCTGAAGTTACAATATCAATACCTTGCTGATGACCTTGCATTGCTGTGTATGACACTTCAATCGATGTTGTTTTATGTCACGTCAGCTTTACCTTTCTTAAATAAGAATCCCGCTCTGGTCCTTTCTCCAAAGTTTGACTGGAAAATTAAGACTGACTGTCTACTCATTCGGATGAGACGATAAACAGAGGTCCGAG
>NC_134899.1:22569026-22651526 GCF_041734735.1 Babylonia areolata
AATAAATAATGAATGATTGAATGAAATATACATTTTGTAAATCACTGTTGACTGATTTATTCGACTGTAAGTGATTGTTCGTCGCCATCGTCTCGTACATCTCCGGAGTGGAAAAGAGAGGAAACGAAACATTGTTCATGTTCATTTTTCACAGTCCTGTCAGCTTTTGAGATGCTTTTCGTTCCGATCTAACTGATAACATTCTTTATGCCTTCTCCGTTACCACGGAACTTCGATTTCTTCTTCATTTTGAATGATTAGGATAGCCTTTTCTTTCTGGCCAACCATCTTTTCTACCTTATTTGTCGGAGGGTCGTATGATAAATTTCATTTTGCCGCCAAAGATTTTTTATGTTTTGTGTAGAGGTAGGGGTCTATAACGTCTTTGTTTTAAATTTATCTTTTTTCTTGACAGACTTTTCAGTCATCTTTGCTTTCAAATGATTCATGTTCTTTCGGTGTTTTTTGTTGTTGTTGTTGTTGTTTTGTTGTTGTTGTTTGTTTGTTTGTTGTTGTTTTTAATCTTAAAAAAAAAATATTGGATTGGGTAGGATAGTATTGTACTATTTTTTCTTTTCACAATAGATTTCACTACATCAAAGTTTTGACTGCTCTCCAAAGGGAGAGCGTGTCACCATATAGTTCAGTGCTTTTTTTTCTCTTTTTTTCTTTTTTTTCTTTTTTATTTAACTTTCATCTTGCCAAGGATTCTTTTTCGTCTTCATAGTGAACACCACAGACTTTTATCGTCTCATCCGAAATACAAGTATCCAGACCACCACTCATGGCCAAGTGGAGGAGTTGGAATAACATTCCAGACCCAGGAACAAAGAGAGGGACGAGGGCGTAATTAATTCCTTTTTATAACCAAGGTTCTTTTATGATTTCTTTTCTCATAATGGATCTACAATGACTCGCCTTCCCACTGCGAAGGATTCCAAATCATTCCAGTTGTTGTTGCTTTGTTGTTGTAGCTGTTGTTCTTGTCGTGGTAGTTGTTGCTGTCGATGTCTGGGTTCACTATTGATCCATCCTCTCTCTGCAGTCCGCACACACACACACACACACACACACACACACACACACACATACACAGAGAGAGAGAGAGAGAGAGAGAGAGAGAGAGAGTCAGAACCAAACGGACAAGTCGCAACATAATAGCCTGAGAGAAAAATACAAAACTGAGAATTGAAGACTTTACAGAGGACAAAACTGTTATCTAATTGGACCAAGGAGTTTGATGTCACCATCTCCCAGAAAACTGTCATTCAGAAAGGGAGAGTGCGTGGGACAGACAGACAGATAGGAAGACAGACACAAAACACAAAAAAGCCATCAAAAGGAAGCAATATCCGGCAACCCTTCACATCTTGATACATATTATTCAGTGACACAATTGCCACCGACACCGCTGACAATCACACGCAACACACACACACACACACACACACACACACACACATACACTTGTTTATCACCCAAGCCACGCACACACTGACGATCATAAATCATTGGCCACACCGGGCGTGATGGCGCCGATCACCTTAGTGATAACCAATCAGCAACGGAGTAATGACCTCATTCGTCATCACAGCCAATCAGGGGGCCACTTTGATGTCGAGACCGAAACTGAGGAGCGTGGAGCGCCGCCTGGGAAGATGGACAAGATAACGGCGGCTGGTTGCAGGTGGCGCGAGTGTGACCTCGTGTTTCTTCTCCCCCTTCCGCCCCAGCCCCATCCTCCCCCCCCCCCCCCCTCCACACGCACACACACACGCGCGCACGCACGCACCCACACCTGGCTGTCCAGATGTCGTATGATCTGCTCGCTCCGCTCTATCCCTGTCTCGTCGTGCGAATCCTTCTTCTGTGTAATTGGACGTCCACACGTGGAACGTATGCTGCTACAATAGCTGTTGTTGCTGCTGCTGCTGCTACAACTACAGCTACTCCTTCTCATCCTTCGAGCGAAACGAAAAGATCGTGCTCATGAACTATTCCTCAAAGCACTTCACTGGCTTCCAGTGCAAGCACGAAATGAATTTAAGCTTGCAAAATACAGCCACTTTTTTGTTCTCTGTTACATCCGCTGTTTGCATTCATGTCCTTCAGTCTGTCTTCCCGCCTTCCAGATAATTTCACTTCTCCTCAGACTCCGTCTTTTGAATG
This sequence comes from Babylonia areolata, assembly GCF_041734735.1. Taxonomy (NCBI): domain Eukaryota; kingdom Metazoa; phylum Mollusca; class Gastropoda; order Neogastropoda; family Buccinidae; genus Babylonia; species Babylonia areolata. Next base: position 22,571,196 of record NC_134899.1, read on the forward strand.
TCACCCAAACAAGAACAAATAAAATTTATGGCGAAAGAGTTTTTTTTCTTTCAATGCTGCATAAGTATCGATTTCTCTCCCCTCTGATATATGTTATTTTGAAACTGTTCCTGCCTTCAAAAACACACACACACAAAAGAACCAACAAAAAACAACCAAACAACAACCAAAAAACAAAAAAACAAAAAAAAACCTCTAAAACCTATCATTTCCTTTTCCCTCTTTCATCTTGTTCAAAATGAACCCGCCCGTTCCCTATGTTCCTATCGTAAAGAATATGCAATCATTTTGCCAAACACAGAGGGAGAGTTTTCAGGGAAAAGACAGATCAGGTTCCAAAGACTGTTTTTGTTCATTTTAGTTTGGTTCCAATAAATCGACTGGAGGCAAAAAACAAAAAAAGGAGAATAAAGCAAAACCACTAACTACAAGGGGAAAAAAGGACAGGACTCCAGCATCCATGGCAGGGAAGCATCAATTCAAACCAACATAAAAATACTACATTGTACAGTCACTTCCAGATGCACGGGCACACAAAAATTTGTCTTCCCAATATCATCAAAAAACCTGGGTTTCCCCACCTTACCGGAGAAACATTATCATGACATATGGAATTAAATGATTCCACAGGGCTGGGTACTCCCTTAAAAACTTTTCGGAACAGCGTATCATCCATGAGACACAAAAATAGAGAATGTGCTATATCGTACAGAACTCTAAGTTCAGATCACATAGGTTTTTAGTTTGTATTGGATCTGCGCACAGGCAATAAACAATGACGACCTAAAAGACGAGATATTCACTCTAGAAATAAGGTAAACGCCTGTTTAACCCTTTACCGACCAAGTCGGAACAACATCTTCCAATCCTGTGAATCTCATAATTATCTCCAATATTACTGGTTCATCTCATTCCCATGTGCTCAAACAACAATGCTCATCAGCTCGCTTTTACAATCCATCATTAACTGGGATGACTGATCACTTTCCAACTTCAAACAATACACAACCACATAAAACAATTATAAACTTCGCTTGGATTATCTATCTATCTATCAGTCTGTCCGTCTGTCTGTCTATCTATCTGTGTGTGTGTGTGTGTGTGTGTGTGTGTGTGTGTGTGTGTGTGTGTGTGTGTGTGTGTGTGTGTGTGTGTGTGTGTGTGTGTGTGTGTGTGTGTGTGTTAGAAATTAGACAGAGGGGGGACACAATGGTATATTTAGATGTTATTTGCCAATACATCGTTCGTAAGGGCCTGGGTTCGATTCCCGCTCTCGCCTTTCCTCCCAAGTTTGACAAAACTTGGAAAGTCAAACTGAGAGTCTAGTCACTTGAGTGAGACGATATACCGAGGCCCCGTGTACAGCGCGCACATGGTATCACATACCAGCATGTCCAGGCGAACGATGTAAAGTATATTCATTCCCCATGCACACGAAATCTATTGAATCGGGCAGGGTGGCGACAACCATCAATGTTACTCCTTGATGATAATTGATTATGTATGGATCCAGTCCAGATCTATCTGGAAGAAGCTTCACATACCAACCGTTTGGGGTGCTCTATCTGGGTACTGATCAATAAACAATCGCGGGCATGTCCTCTTTTTTTTCTTTTTTTTTTAAATGAATGTTGGCCCAAACACAATATCGTAGTGAGGCGACTAAATAGGGCCTACTCCATACAATGCTCATAAACCTTCCTTTTGTCGCAAGATCTATGTATGAGTTCGATAAGTCCAGAAATAGTTTTATCTATTTATCTATTTTTGTATTTATTGATTTATTCATTTATTTATTTGTTTATTTGTTTATTTGAAGCAGATGTGATGAAACGTATATGGATCGGTCAGACACGCTTTGAATCCTGCTTGAAGCTGAAACTCGGACATACCGATGCGTATTGCGTATGTCTTCCATAGCGAAGACGGTGATCAAAATTCGGAGCGACAATGAGATATGATGGAATCTTTACACTCACCCAGTAGGTCAGTATAACTCTTTTTTTCGGATAGCATGTGTGTTTGTGTGACTATTCTTAGCCTAATTCTTCAGAAGATTTTTTTCCGAAATACAAAAGATGAAAAACAAAACAACAACAAAAACAAAAACATTCAGTTAGCAGAGGGATGGGCTGGCATTTGAAATCTCGAGTGTTCGAATCAGAGACAGCCAACATAATAAATTGAATATATGCTGTCCATCTTAACGTAAGGTCGTTCTGCAAGGTCGCATACAATCACGCAAACGCACAGAGGGAGAGGCAATCAGTGAGGAGATAGAAAGGAGATTGAATTGATTGAGTTCAAAAACTCCTGAAATGAGGTGCACATTTTCGCAAATCGGTGAATGGAGAAAGAACTTGATGCATTATTTTGAATCGTGTCTTTAAACTGCTTGCAGTATTACACAGGCAAAGTTAGGATTTTGATGTATGCCAGATAAAAAGAACTACTGGGAAGTGGGCAGTCAGGCAAAGGTTCACCGTGTATATTACGTCATCTTCACTTGAAAATGACGTTGAAGTGACATCATTTCGCAACGGCAGGCGAGGAAGAGCTGGAAAAAAAAGTGACCTGCATATAAGTTATAACTTATAATTCATTGCATTAATTTTTCTTTGAAATATAGTTCTAAAGCTGTTATTGCAGTTCAGTTTTCAAGCCCTATGGATCGAAGCGATACGTTGAAAACAACTTAGAACGTGCCCGCGGAAAACTGTTGACAGATGCAAAAGACCTTTTTTGAGGATCGCAAAGGAAGTAACCGAAGGCAGTCTGAGAAAGGTAGGCCTCACGGTAAGTTTTAGATCGTGGCGGTGAAACGTCTCGCTAGCAAGAAGACAATAATAATCAAGCGCCAGCTACGTATTTTTGAACAGAACTCCGGTATGATTATGTAGTCAAACATGATACATCGATATGATAATTACCGTGATACCCAATATCCGTAGATGTACTTTGTTGGCAAGATACACAATTGTATGTGAATCTAATGTTTTGTCAGGGCACTCAAGTATGCGATGGCTATAACTAATATTTGTCAGGATACACAAATATATGTGCTTCTAATATTTTAATAAGATACTCACGTATGATTTTGTAAATTATTATATGTAATGTTTTGTCAGGGTACTCAAGTATGCGTGTGTCTAATACCGGCATTTTTTTTCAGAATACTCAAGCACACGTAGATCTGATCTTTAGGGTACTCAAGCACAGGTAGATCTGATATTTCATCAGGGTACTGCAGTATGTGAATCCTAGTTTTCCTACATTAATTTTGCTAGGATACTCAAGTATACGTAGATGTTATATTTTGAAATCATAGTGAAGTCTGTATGGAGAGAGGCAAAGAGCAGTTTATATGTAATTGCTGAATATCTTCGATTATCTTGGGATGTATCTCACAGAGAGTACACCCTAATCCCAAAACTCCACCAAGACACTTTATGGGCGAGGTTTGTAGTTGATTACTAAATTTCCCCCCCAGGACTGCAAGTGAAATACAAGAATACCTTCTGTTTTTTACCCCCTAGACGACAACACAACCGTGTAGTTCTATGCAGGCATTGTTCAAACTGGAACGTGGACTGTAGAGGCGCGCGCACACACACACACACACACACACACACACACACACACACACACACACACACACACACACCAGATATGCAGTAGGTTTATCGCAGTGCGTGCTTTTTCGCTCTGCCTGTATCCAGAACCATCTCTGCAGCAGCACCCACGACAAGTTTTGAGTGCGATCCAAGTCCATTGGACAAACTTGCCTAGTACGTGTGAACTAAGGTATGCATAATTCGAAAACAAGATCATTAATGTTTAATTTTTTTAAATGTACTTGATTACAGTTAAATCACGACGGGGTTTATCTCCCATTCCACGGTTCCTGCTGACTCCAATCCCCACGCCCCACCTTTCACTGGGCTGTGCGCCAGGCTTTAGGGTGGAATTACAAATTCAGTGGAATTCCCGTGTCATTTCCACACACAGACATTCGGGTGGAGAACCTTTAGCACTCTTCCTGGTAACACTACAGTGATGCCGATGGAGTTTAACGACCTATTATTGTATAACACCCTTATGGTCAAGTTGTCCAGAGCTGTGGTCTTCCTCCGTAGATGGTGATGTGGTTCGTGGGGTTGGGTCCTGGGGTACGGTGATATTTATTTAAACCATCATGTCATGTACTCATCATGATCTGTGGAACATTCCATGTCCTGAACGAAAAACAGGTCAAAAAGTGTGTCAAAAAATGCTGAACAGAACATGATCATTATGTCGAATATAAGAACTATATTTTCAATCATGACCTGTTAAATGTACAGTCAACTGGTCAAGACTGTCCTTTATGTACCATGCCGTGTGTGTGTGTGTGTGTGTGTGGTGTGCGTGTGTGTGTGGAGATAGAGGGGGGGGGGGGCAGGAAAGGTTGAGGGAGTGGAAGGAAAACACAAAAATAAACCGCCAAAGTTTATTCCCGAATACTTCGTCCCAAAGCGACCTTCCTCAGCGGAGTAATAATTTCAATCACAAAACAATTTGACGCACGACTATTTTTACAAGCCACGATGGTGGCTGGTGGGGAGAGATAGAGCTAGAGAGATGGGAAGAGGACAGGGCGAAAAGGAGACGAGACAGAGACACCCACAGATATCAATTTGGTGTTCGCGTCACACATGATTGCTGTTAGTCATGTTAAAGGCAATCATGGTGAACATACATGCTTGGTCATCACCGGCTGCACGCGATAAGTCTGGCCATGATTTGATATTTGGATCAATGTATGTCTCTTGTCTTTCGTGGAAATTAAAGACGGCATTTGGTGTAGATATGTGCTAACCAACCGGGTCGTGCTCAAATACAATTGTAACTCGTATTGTGCTGTTATTTCTGGTATCATCAGTGTGATTATAACTTTTAGCAATCTTAATGTCATATTGTTATACGTTTTGTAATTGGTCTTTACTGAACTTGTATCTCTCTCTCTCTCTCTCTCTCTCTCTCTCTCTCTCTCTCTCTCTCTCTCTCTCTCTCTCTTCGTCACGCCTGGTACTGTGGTTGTTCACTGTAAAAACATAAAGTACTTTAGACAATCGGTATCGAGGATAAGGGATCGAAGTCAGAATAGGACACAAAAGAACGTGATAAAAGTATGATAAAGCTTAGTTTATTTATTCATTTATTCATTATAGCTATATATTTATCTATCTATCTATCTATCTGTCTGTCTGTCTGTCTATGTCTGTCTATTCTTTTATCAAATCTAGTTTCACTGCCCCATGTAGCTTGCTTCAATTCACTGTGTGGTTTTTGGTAACCACACGCGATTTTTGTCACTTCTCTCGTGATTTGTTTCAACGTTATCCCAACCACGTACACCTGTACTGCCGACAAACCAAAAGTAAAGGTGGACAGGTGGATTTCTTTTTTTTCGAACCCTTTCGCAGAAGAACGCAAAGCCCGTCAGCCTCCCACAACCACCACCACCACCCATACCCTCCTTCCACACGTATCACCAGCAATACACGGATCGAGTTCGTTCATCACCCACTTCATTCAGATCACACTACCACGCTCTAAATCACCGTTTTGCAAGGAGAAGGTCTCTCCTAATGAGTGTTTCATCCCAGGCTTGTGTCCAGCGATGGTTTTTCCATGACCGGTGACATGATGTACTGGACAGCCACACAGGCAGTTGGCCGCTGGAGTCAAGGGTCAGGGTATTCTGAGTGTCCGCCCCCCCCCCCTCGCCCCCCCCCTCACACCCTCCTCTCACACCCCACCGCTGCCATCTTGGGAGTCTTGCCCCCATAGAGTACTGCCTTCTGATAGTATGCCCTCGCTGGAGAGCAAACCAGGCGTGACGTGATTTACTACCCGGCATCCATTGCGCTCACTTCCTGAATCCAATTCTCTGAATGGAGGGTCTCCACTTGAATGGAGACGCGTTAGTTGCTGCATTGGGTTTGTCTCCCCTGCCTGAATCTTCTGCTCGTAAAACAAGCGGGGGGTGACATTGGGCTGACATCACCGCACACACACGCACACGCACACGCTCGCACCTTTGACCTACGGGATCAATGATTGATTGGAATGCTTGTAAATGGCCGCTGTCTGTATGCCATGCTTTTTGTCGCTGTGTTTTCATATCCAGTTTTGTATTTTCCCCCACGCCTCCACCTGGTGGCAGTGTTGTTTCCGTCCTGTTTCTGTGAAATCGGTTGCCTGGAATATGAGGTTGTCCACTATTCGCCCATATATGCAGTATGAATAGTGCGTTCTTTTGAAAATAACCAGAGGCAAAAAAACAATAATAACACACATTTCAGAGTCTATTTCACAAACTGCCACCAGAGGTAACCTCCACCACTGTATTTTCCGCTCAAACTTCGGAATGAAAGTTGAAAAACAGCGTGAAAGGATATACATGCTTCGGTATAGAAGAATATTGAAGCGTAGTAAAAGACGAAGGAAATAACATTTAAATGACCCGAACGGATGTTCAGCTTCTCTCTAAAAGTTCCTTCACAAGGGAGGTACAGTGTTTTATTGCTAGCAAAGCAAGCAGTGGCATTCCGTCCAAAGGGACTCATTAGGCTTGCGATCCCTGGTTACCAGATCGGTAACTGCAGAGACAGGATCCATCACCTGCTACAAAAGTCTTCTCCCCCTGGGAGCTGGGAAACAACCTCCAACGCACAGGTGAAACCCTGCCTAGAATTCTGTACGAGAATCAAGTCGAGAACTTTTATATATGTATGTATGTATGTATGTATGTATGTATCTATCTGTTTATATATATTTATCTATCTCTATCTATTCATTTGTTTTTTTTTTGGTTTTTTTATATTCATTTATCTATTTGTTTATTTACTTACTAGTTTGTTTATTTGCTTATTATTTGTTCATTCGTTCATTCATTCTAAACATGATTTTGCTAAGAATAACTATCGTTGTTGAATAAGCTAAATTCATGCTGAGCCAGAGACCTTGATATATATTATGCTCCGAAAGACCAGAATCCAGATCATCACACAAGAGAAAGACAACATATATATCAGCCCAGTGGACTGAACCTGGCACCCTGGCATCTTAGCCGGGGGCTCTAATCACTGAGCCACTTTTGCACACTGTGTTTTTAAAGCTTCAGCTGGCCCAAAGGAGCAAGGAGGGAGCCTCATGAACACTGTTACCAAACCCTATTCTCTAAAACAAATATGGGCACTTAACACATAAATAAATGAATAGAATAGAACGAAAGACAGAAAGAGCGAAAGAAAGAAAGGATAAAACATAAAAAGAAACAGAACCATGCGGGGAAACACAAGTTAAGGAATGGTCAAGACGTACGTGATGTGTAATACGTTTTGTTAGCTGAGCCCAAGGCGCCGAGTTAAAATTTATTATTTTATAACGAGATGGGTTTTTTGTTTGTTTGTTTGTTTTTAATTGGCAAAACACGGCGGATTCCCAGGCACTGAACTCACACCCCCACCCCACCTCTTCCTATCCTCAACCAGGGGTTGTGGCCCCCTAACGAGGGGAAGCCAATCATTCGGAAATGAATCTCTCCCAAACCGAATAGCCTCCCTGTGCTTTACGGCAAAACGAAGCGCCTTGATGGCCCCGCCCTGACGCTCACCTTGAAATTTATGTCGGCCCTTCCCTTCTTTGGCTGTCTCGTAAATCTGACACTTTCCTTTTGGCCATTAGGCCCCTGCCCGAGTGACGAATGGGCCCATTTGGGGCTGCCAGGACTGCCCTCTCGGGACCAATTTGTCGCGCGGGCTGACCTGCAGATCGGCTCATGTGGGTCCCGAAGAGCAGTTGAAGCGTCTGTCTGTGGGGGGCAAAGATAGGCCCCGTGCTGATGTCTGGTCACACAGTAGGTGCGACAACAACCACACGACGTGATCATGGGTGAGGATTACGACAACGGGAGCTCTTTTTCAGCTTTTGCTTAATTCTTATCGGTGCCGTTTGCCTTGTCAGTGTCCACTGGGGGGCGGGGCGGGGAGGCGGTAGTCGGGGGGATGGTGGGTTGGGGTGGAGGATGAGCAGCAGGAGGAGGTGTGGGGAGATTGTGGAAGGGGGTGGGTTTGGGGGAGGGGGTGGCGATTGGAAGGTTAGGGGGGTGGTGAGGAAGAGGACCTGGGATATAGATCACCCTGGTGGGTTTTGAACCTTGCAAAATGACAGCGGGAGATTTAAGAAGGGCTATAAAAATGTACGTTTCGATCTAGTTTTCTCTGAGCGTGCACAAGAAGTGTTTACAGAAGGATAAGATTCTTTCTCTTTTTTTTCCTTTTTATGTGTTTTACTTTCGGATACTTCTTCTTCTTCTTCTTCTTTTTCTTCTTCTTCTTCTCCCTCTTCTTCTTCTTCTTCTTCTTCTTCTTCTTCTTCTTCTTCTTCCACATCCTCCTCCTTCTTCATCATCATCTCCTTCGTCGTCATCGTTATCGTCGTCGTCGCCCCCTCCTATCTCCCTATCTTTCCCCTTGTTCCCCAACCCGGTCCCACTGCTCCTCCTTGGTGCCTTCAGATAAAGCTATGATTTTAATCTGACTTAGCTTTCTTTTACCTCTGACCTTGACCTTCCATACTGTTCATGTTCTGGACAACACAATCCATTGTACTGAGCCCAGTGAAGAATGTTTATCTATAGTTTATCTATTTTAATTTTATTGGATTGGACTGAATACTTATATAGCGCTTATCCTCGGTCGGAGACCAAGCTCTGAATGTTGTGCAAACTCGGGGCCATTTGCACAACACGCTGCCACTGGGCGCACATCGGTCGGTTGCTGTGTCATTCAATCACAGTTCATGCGCGCGCGCGCGCACACACACACACACACACACACACACACACACACACACACACACACACACACACACACACACACACACACACACTCACGCACACACACATACGCCACACACACACAGACACACACACACACACACGCACACACACACACACACACACACACACACACACACACACACACACACACACACTCAGACAGACATGTAACATTTTACGTGTATGACCATTTTGTTTATTTACCCAGCCATGTCGGCAGCCAAACACCTTTTTCGGGGTTGTGCATGCTGGGTATGTTCTTGTTTCCATAACCCACCGAACGCTGTTATGGATTCCAGGATCTTTAACGTGAGTTTTTTATCTTCTGCGTGTATATACACACGAAGGGGGTTTAGGCACTAGCAGGTCTGCACATGATATGTTGACCTGAGATATTGGAAAAATCTCCACCCTTTATCCATCAGGCGCCGTTACCGTGATTCGAACCATGTGTAACAGGCCAAAACCTATCCCTGGCTGGTTCTTATCCCGGGTAGGATGTAGCCTAGGCATGTTACACCGGGACCATCAGATTGAAAGTCCAACGATTCAACCACTCGGCTTTTGCGCCCGTGTCTGTGTATATATATTGTCTATTTTCCCTTTGGTGCGCGATGGCACACCTGAAGTGGTCAGATCAATACTAAATGGAATAGAACTGTGGAAAGGTTAGTTTCGTCTCAGAAACAGTGAAAACGCAGCTGAAGTTGCACACGCATTGCCTTGTTTTGTTTACTTCCTTTGTCGTTTCCCCTCCGGCCTCTGTTGCCTCCTTCCCCTCCCCACCCTCTCTATCCTCTCTTTCTCTTCATTTTTTTTTTCTGTCTGTCTGTCTTCGTCTTTATGTTTGTCTGTATCACTGCTTTTCTGCCTCTGTTTGGCTGGCTGTCTGTATCCCATCTCTCTGTCTATCTGTCCCCCCCCCTCTCTCTCTCTCTCTGTCACTCTCTCTCTCTCTCTCTCTCTCTCTCTCTCCCTCTCTCTCTCTCAATGTCTGCCTGTCTCACTCTCTGACTGACACTGCAGGTGTTTGTATTTCTGTATGTCCGCCCCCCCCCCCCCCCCCCCTTCTCTCTCTCTCTCTCTCTCTCTCTCTCTCTCTCTCTTTAACTGTCCTGCCTCTCTCCCTCTCCTGTTTTGTTATCCATTTCTTGCTTGCTTACTTCCGTTCTTTCTTTCTTTCTTTCTTTCTTTTCCTGTCTTTTCTCTGTGTTCTAATTTTGTTCGTTAACTCTCTTTTTTCTGTCTCTGTCCTTTCAGGTTCCTTCGTTATCTTTCATTGTTATTTTTTCTATCAGATTGTATCTTCTTCTTCATCTTCTTGTTGTTGTTCTAGTTGCTGTCCTTGTTCTTTTTCTCTGATCTTTCCTTTCCTTCTCTTCCCCTACCTACTTCTTTTTCTCGTGAAAATGACGATGGGTTCGGTCAAGCTGTGGGTTTTGTGAACGTAAATGTGTTTTTTCTGTTGTGGACGTTGACAGGTAGCAGTATAAAATGCCTTCATTGTTCACAATTATCGTCCCATTAAAGATCCAGTCAATCTATTGAGCAATTAATTTTCAATAATAAAGATCCATCTTGTTTTCTGCCTTCCTTTCTTTCTTCCTTTCTTTAAGGTTTTTTTTTTTTCACCTTTATTTATTTACTTTTTTTCTGTCCTGCCCACTTTCCTTTCTTCCTATCTTTGTTTCTTTTTCTTTCGTCAAGCATTTCTTTGCTTAATGGGTTAATTGGCTTTGTCAACGATCTGCAAAGAAGTCGGTAGCGCCTTTCGTTTCAGCATCCTCTGGACGTGAATCGGCTATGACCCAGCAGTGCAAAAGCTGTGGTTGGAATGGCCAGTAAGTATGTCACAATGGATTTTCCAGTGACACCAACGTTTTTCAGAGGGACATTATGAGCTTGCCTCAATGGGCGTCCACTGCGGAGCTCTCAAAGCTTCCTTTTATTCTTTAAACGACAGTACTATGGGTCTTAGTCTCTTCTCTTCTTATTATTCGCCCTTAAGAGTCATCAGGGCGCCGCACTATAGAACCGTTCACCAGGTTTCTCCTATCATTTTGTTGTTGTGTGCCAAAGCTTGGGTCTCTTCAAATGGTTTTCCCGTCCACTTAGTAATGTTGTCGGTCTATCAGGTTTTTGTTTTTGTTTTTTGTTGTTGTTGTATTTTTATGTCTTCTCTGTCTCATTCCTTCAACAGTTCCCCGTGGTGGAAAAAGGGTGAGAAAAAAAAAACGAAAAAAGAAAAAAAAAGAAAAGTTTCCTGACGGATTGGTTTATCAAGACCATTGGAACTCCTTACAAGGTCTGACCAACCTAGTTGTTTGCTTGTTGTTTTTTTATCTGATGTTAAGAGAGATTCTTATGGTCCAGCATACTGCCTGATGGCTTGGGGTATTAGTCCTTTAATGACTTGATCAGTTTATCTGATATTTTAGATTAGATAACAAGTCATTCCACGGCTTAAATTCTTTCTTTCTTTTATTTATTTATTTTAATATGCTTGCCTAGCATGCATACAGGAAGATGGAATTTACAAGTGCACGCAGAAGTCTTGATCTTGTGTTTCATGGAGACATTGTTCTTCCATATAGGTTTCATTCTAGGTAGTGCCGATGTTGTCTTTGCTGCCTTTGAGAAGATATGCGGTTCGGACCCCTTGTTGCTAATGATTGACCCCGGGTAAGTGAACTGTTCGACAGTTCCTAGCTTCAGTCCATAGACAGTTATATGAGCAGAGATGTCGGTGTAGTGGCTGGTTATCAGCTTGGTCTTCTCGGCACTGATCACCACGAACACCACACAGGACCATGAGCCTAAAGGCCAACTCCACTATCCTAGATTTCTCTTGTGTTATTGTGAAGTTATAACAGTTGAATGGCAGCAAAAACGTATAACAGTTGAATGGCAGCAAAAACGTGAAAACGAACAGGGCAAACGTTTAACATGCTGTTAAGGGGTCTATGAAATTTGGGTGTAAGATTCTAATTCCGACTATTTCAAGTTAAACACTTTGTTTTAGTTTGTGGATATTCCGACAGAAGCAGAAAGCATTATAGTATAATGTTGGAAATGTTCATAACTTTTCTGATAGGGAGCTACATAGCTACATGATGCAACTGGTCAAATCCAAAAAATACAAGTACTTGTATCGTTTTCAGAAGGGAGGTGCATTTCTAACAGATGTGTTGAGAGAAACACACACACACACACACACACACACACACACACACACACACACACACACACACACACACACACACACACACACACACACACACAAACAACAACAAACAAACAAAAAAATTTAAAAAACACACACAACAGGCTTTTAAATGCCATTCCTCGTTGAGGCTGCTGCAAGAGATGTTTGATTATGTTGAGGGACACATAAGGTGTTCGCATATCATTTCTGTTGGGTGCTACAAATGGTAGTTGGTCGTGTTGAGGAACGCTTACTTAGTTACTTAGGCTTTTCGCACCTCCTGTGGTATACACCGTCACCAAGAGACCTCCCTAGTTGCCCGTTCTGTTCTTTTGCCTCTTTCTGGACCGAGATAAGGCTTATCTTGTTGGTGTATGCCTGGAGGTCTCTTCGACAGGTGTTTCTCTTTCAACTTCTCTTTCTCATCTCTGGTCTTGTGATACTCGACGCCGGTTTTCGTAGCGTCTATCCGATCCATCCCAATTCCGCATTCAGTTGGCATTTGTGTCTTCTTTGGATCAGTTCTTATCATGCGTGCTGCGTGAAGATTTTATCGGCGGAAACCTTTCTTGTGCCTCAGAAGATGGGGAAGAAAAACTGTTCTCCTCTTGTCAGTGGTGAAGAAGGAGGATGAGGAGGACGAGGAGATCAATATTAAAAAAAAATAATAAATAAAAAATAAAAAAAAAGAAGACGAACAAAAATAAACTTTAGAAGAAGAAAAGATGCAATGAATAGAAGGAAGAGAGGAAAGAAACAGTCCGAGACACGACAGTGCCCACACGCTGGACCGTGTATGTGTATGTGTGTGTGTGGTGTGCGCGCGAGCGAGCGCGCGCGTGTTTGTGTGTGTGTGCACGCATGTGTGTGTGTGTATGTGTGTGCGCGCGTGTAAAGGGGTGGGTGGAGAGGGTGCCAAACAGACACGGACCCGCCAACCCACCCTGGGCAGCGAAGCTTGCCACATGGCTGATGACTGGCTGTAGTAGCAGGCAGCCGCCACGGCCACTCGGTGTGGGAGACGGGGAGCGAAGGGGAGAGAGGTGGGTGCCGGAGGGGAAGGAGCAGGGTGGCGGGAGGAGTCTGAGAGGGTGTGGGGGTGGGTGGGGAGGAGGCGGGAGGGAGAGATCGACCTGTCTGTTCACCCACCCTCCCTATCGCGGTCCTCCCTTTTCCCCACTCTCACCCCTCCTCCTCTCGTCCCCAAGAACAGGTCGCGCGCGTTTGTGGATGTTTGAATGTGTGTGTGTGCGTGTGGAGGGGAAGGGGGTAGGGTGAGAGAGTGTGTTTGTAGGGAGGGGGGGGGGAGAGAGAGTGTGTGTTGGGTGAGGGTGGGGAAAGGGATGAAGCGGGGGATGTTATTGATCTGTCAGGTAACCCATCCATCAGTGCCCGATGTTTGCCGCCTTTACGCAAATGATGGATTGGCTTAATTTGCATCATAATGATGACGCACTGTGACGAGGTACATGTCGACACTGTCAGGTTTTGGGGATTGTGGGCGGGAGGGTGGTGGCGGTGGGGTGATTTCTGGGGCCTTGTACCAAAGTTATAATGCTGCTGATGATGAGGAGGATGTTTACAGGAATATTATCAATTACGACTTGTATGAATACTTGCAGCAATAACACTAGAAGTAGCAGTTGCGGATAATGGCAGTAGCTGCTATCGTTGCAGCAGTTTTAGTGATAGTTTTAGTAACATCAGTAGCAAAAGCAGCTGAAACAGCAATAGCAGCAGTAATAGTGCTAACAGTAGTAACAGCAATTGTAGTACTGGTATTACAGGTACGAAATTATATCTACAATGGTATATTCTGTACACAATTGTGTACATGAACAAACGAATAAAATGAAAAGGGGAGGGGAGGGACTCTTCAATAATGATGGGTTATTTGGTAATTCATTATGTGCGCTCGTAATCTTAAAACACGCGATAATGTGGAGAAATGACCTTGTGGTGCGCCCGTATTGGAAGCGAGATCTTAAATCAACAATCCCAGTCACATACGATGCAGTGTACCGCCGAACTATGACAACATTTCGTTCTCTGCGGGAACGAAGAGCAGGACGAAGTTCATACAAAGAAATTGAGATGAAACAAAAGAAAAAAAAAGGCTGTACAGTACAGCACAGCACAATACAGTGCGACACATTACAATGCAACACAAATAATTATTGCATTCCATTGTATTACTTTTTGTCACATAAGATTTCTACGTGAAATTCGAGCTGCTCTCCCAGGAGAGAGCACGTCGCCACGTTGCAGCGCCACCCATTTGTTTCTATCTGCAGGTGTATTTGTTTACTATCAAAGTTTTCTTACATTTTCCACGGGGCAACTCTCTTAATACCTTGGGTTATTTTTAGGTTTACTTCGTGCAAGCCACACACAGTCTCATCCGAATGACTAGCGTCCTGACCAACACTCAAGGACTAGTGGAGAGACCGAAAATACTAGTGAGTGTGGGGGTTCGATCCCGCACACGCAGATTCTCTCGCTTCCTCGGTGGACGTGTTACCACAAGGCCATCACTCCTTCACTACAACACACACACACACACACACACACACACACACACACACACACACACACACACACACACACACAAAACCAAAAAAAACCAAAAAACAACAAAACAAACAAACAAACAAAAAAAACACGACATAATACAATATAACGAGTACAGTGCCACATAGTGCAGCAGCACAACACAATACGATCTGCACAAAGAGTTTAGTGATTAATTAAGACACAACAGTGCCGCGCAAGGTGTCAAACGAGGTCTTGCCCATCAAATGTCAGGCGTGGCTCTCCCTGTTTAAATGTCAGGCATGACAGATCCAGAAATAACGTCTCTTTTTGATCATTGCTTTGAAACGTTTTATCCTATTAGTTTGCCTATTTTGGTTAGTTATCTATCTGCCTGTTGTTTATCTATATTCTAGGTTAAATTGTTTAGTTATATATCTGCCTATTGTTTATCTATGTTTTAGGTTCGTCTGTTATTGTTTTTGTTGTTGTTGTTGTTGTTATCTTCCCAAGATGGCTCCTGTCCAATGGTGCGTCAAAGTACGCGTGAAAACACACGCGAGAACACACACCACATGCAGGTTTACTGACGCACATATGCGACCACACGAAGGGTATGTCTGCATGACTTCTAGTTTTGTTTGTTTCTTATTTTCTTGCTGTTATTCTCTTACATGTCAACATGGTTGCTGCTCGCAAGACCAACAGGCATCTGTTTCTTCTTTTCGTTTAACGTGGATAAACCAATAGTCCATGTATTCACCTTTTGCTTATTCCGTCTGAGTTGCGTGCACGCCTGCGTGTCTGTATGTGCGTCCGCACTTGTGTGTGTGTGTGTGTGTGTGCGCGTGCGTGCGTGCGTGTGTGTGTGTGTGTGTGTGTGTGTGTGTGTGTTGTACAGATTTCAGTATCTAGTGAAAACAAGTCGACAGGATAGTGTATAATATTGTTGATTCCTTTCTGTACATCATAAAGCCTCAATAAATATTCCAGGAATAAATCTGCTATTGAGATATTGACTTTCTTATCGAAAGGTATTTCCAGTCAATGCTTTGCGTACTGATAGGTGATAAAGACAGGCATTGAAGCATACATGTGGTCAAAGACAGTTCACACTCATCACGCCGTTGTTTTGTCTTGTGGTTGTTGTTTTCTGGTACCATTTCATGCCAATACCAAACGCATAACCCAAATATACTGGGAATTAATTCATGCAAGTAATGCAAATGGTCGAATATAGCTCATTAAGATGACAAACTATATCTTGATTTCTCAACTTGTGAACCTAGTTTGTAAATTTGAGCTATGCTTAGCGAACCCGTGAAACACTTTGGATATCTTGGACCGCGGGTGGACGTTCGTGTCTTTTCATTGTCTGAGAGCGTGGGAGCTCCAGAGTGGAGGAGAAATCTGTATATATCTGTATATAACTGGCGTGGTTTTGGATACCTGGTTTAAAACAACAGCAACAACAACAAAAGACATCAGTGTGTGCTTTGGAAAGAAAACGGTTTGCTGTTTGTCAGATTCTTACAACACAAAACCAAACAGTTGTAGGAAAGGCAAGCGCACTGTCCAACAGCGCAACCGCAATTAGCGGAAGCTGACTGGAGTTAATGACATTAGCACAGGCGGAGTTGAACGAGTGTGTCGCAGTATTCTTGCCGCTTTGTTTCCGCTATTTCAATGCTTGCTTTTGTGTTGTGAAAGTCGTTACCAGGGCTGTTCGATTGCTCACCGTTTTCTCTAAAACGAATAAACTGAATGAACGCAGGAACAGCCAGTCAGTCAGAGAAACGCTCTCATCAAAGTTTCACGCATTCATTTCGTCTGCCGTGACGTTCCAAAATGTTCCCAGTCAAATAGCTTTTTCCTCCCTGAGCTTCCGCTTAATTGAAGCAATTGTTCAATTAAGACACGAACTTCAGTTTGTCTTAAGTCAACAAACGACAACGGCAATGAAAAGATTCCTTCACGCTCGATTAACTTTTTTTCTTTCTTTTTTTTTAATCAATAAACATCGGCAAATAACTTTTTTTTTTTTAAATCAATGAACAACATCGGCAAACAAAAGTTTGCTCAATTAACAAGAGTCTTTGGAAAGACAGTGAGGGCGTTGTGGCTGAACGAGGCAGGTGGCAAAATGGTTAAGACGCTCACATGCCAATACAGTGTTCGTGAGGGCCTAGGTTCGTTTCCCGCTCTCGCGCTTTCTTCTGAGTTTGACTGGAAAATCAAGCAGAGTGTCTAGTCTGTCGGGTGAATCGATAAACCGATCGAGGTCCCATGTGCAGCACAGTGCGCCGAGCACTGAAAAAGAACCCATGGCAAAGAAATCCACTTTGAAAGGTACACTGTTACGCAAGAGCGTGAAAGACACTAGACTTAAGGGAAGCAACAAACATTCACATGCGAGTTAAGTCTCATTCTCCCACACTCTTCCGTAAACAAAACAGACACAAGGTATTGCCCCCGAGCCTATATAATTTAACACACACACACAAAAAAAAATTCACAAATTGTTCTGCTTAATAAGCAGCTAGCACACACACACACACACACACACACACACACACACACACACACACACACACACACACACACAAATTAATGCAGGCATCCGATTTTGAGTCTGGGGAATACTGCCTTCTGTTCTTCAATGTTTTTGTGGGTCCACGATCTGAACAGTCACCTCTGGTCTTGTGCCGCGCACACAAAATTCGTGGTTCTTTCGGAGCGTCTTATAGTCTTCAAGAAACGTGTTGTCTCGAGGCTGCACCAGCCTCATCAGACCTCAACGAGGTATGTCCCGCTCCAGTCTCCCCGGATTGGGCCGCTACCACGTCTCCTCGGACAGTGGGTTGATCCCGTCTCTCGGACTGGGCTGTCTCTACGTCTGCCCCGGAACTCTGAGACGGTGTATTAAGACCCGTAAGATAGATACTCATTTCCACATTCCCCTTTCACCTAATTCATCCTTTTTCCATTCATGCCCCTACTTACATTAGTTCAAATAATCATTTTGGAATATCCACGGACTGTCCAATATCAATTTCTCATAGAGGCCATGCTGCTTACATGACACAAAAAGAGGAAAACATTTATTCATTATCCATGCGCTGGGACTAACAAGGGGAACAGAATATTTAACAATGATTCTCAGGTTATTATGAAAAACATGGCCACGTTTCTCAACCATTTAGAAATATAAAGATAGCATAATTCTGTACGACCTTTGCTCTTCATACTAGCGATTATATGTACAGAGAACATACTATCCTTTGGTCAGTTTGCAGTGTAGTCAAGTTTACACAATATATCGCAAAGCATAGTTCCACCAAAACATGCACAACAAATATTAACGACTTTTACAGTACATAAAAAACATGCTTACACAAAAAGACTAACCATATCTTTAAACTCTTATAAAAAAAAAAACTAATAATTATGTAATTACCTGTAGCCAGAACCACAGAGCACCAACATGGAGACCTTTTTCTTCCAAGCCTCTGCGACAGACTGTATCACTAGCCAGTTAAACCAGGCAGAGAAAAATATACTCACTGACCAGTACAAAAAAAACACGTGCAAATAAACAGAAGCACTTGAACTCCCCTGCACGAAGAAATCAGATTGTGGCACTCCGTAACATTCCCCCCTTCCTAGGGTAAAAGAAAAGGCTATTTTCTTTTAGAAGAAAATGCAGTTTTCTTTTTCATGATCGTTATGCCAGAGAACCACAGGATGAATGATCTACCGGGCTGACCTTATAACCTTATACTGATAACGTCCTCTAATACTTTCACTCACAGTCTATAGTCTTATTTTCAAGACCACTTGCACTGTCATGATACCAAGTTTGGTTGTCATAATGTACTTATTGTAAAGGGAAGATTTCCTGCATGGTGTGGCTGTGTTACTGTACTCATTTGAAATCGATATGTGGAGAAAGGGTCGTGATGCACGTGTTTTTAGGCGCTGAGGTCAATATGTGCTCACGAGCTGTGTTGTGAAGTGCACAAAAACTCTTGCCACTCCCCTCTCGGCACACAAGTGGACTGATGTGCCACAGAACGCGAGAGGATCTCTGCCCACAAATCATTTCCCCCCTGGACCCTGTGGAGATCGAAACGATACACCAGCAGCGACAGAGCCCAGGCCATCACCCTACTGTTGTGTGAACCAGACATCAGGTAGTGCAGTGGAGCATGATCAACCTGCAGGTGAAATGGTCGACCTAAGCAAATACCAAGACAATTTTGACAGTCCAAACAACCGCAAGACATTCCCTATCGACAGTGCTGTACGGGGTTTCCTGATTCAGGAGTTTTCGACTCACAAAAGAGACAGGGTGCAACGTTCTGTTGTGCTCTTGCAAGAATACACACCCAATACCGACTGAACTTGCATCGGTCTGCACAATAAAGGTCTTGACAAGTCAGCCAGATGAAGGACTGGTGTGGCTGACAACAATGTCTGGATCTGGCTCAAAGACTGGGCACATTTTGATGTCCAAATGAGAGTTTTCCCGTGTTTTACTCTCAACAAATCTGAGATGGGCGCAGTCAACTGGGCGAAATTTGGAATGTAGCATCAGTAGTAACCAAACATGGATCGAACCTGCTTTTTCGTTGTTGGGGTTGAGACTTTCAGGATTTTCTCGACTTTTTCCTGCTGAAGCCACAGACGTCCCTTTCCTACAATGTGGCCCAAGGACTCCAATTCCTGAATGCTGCATACACCTTTGAAGGACGAACTGTGAGGCCAAACTCTTGTAGCGTCTTCAAAACTCCCTTAACATGAACAAGATGGTCAGTCCAGGGAGTGCTGTGCACCAGAACATCATGAAAAAAATTCAACGCACTGAACCTTTCAAGATCCAGCATGCGCATCATTCTTGCAAATGTTGCAGGTGCCGAAACCAGACCAGATTAATGGCATTCTAGTCCACTGGTATAACCCCAAGGGTGTTTGGAAAGTAGTTTTGTCCCTGTCTTCTTCCTTCACTTTGATCTGCCAAATAGCCTTTTGCTAGGTCTATTTTGGTGAAGTAAACAGCCGAAGACAATCTCGCAAAAAGTTCGTCCATGTCTGGAATTGGTTCCGCATCGAAAATCGGTACTTTATTTAAGGCACGAAAATCGATGCAGACTCTGAAACAGTCTTTCTTCACCAATACGACAGGCACACAATACAGAGAAGACGAAGGCTCTATAACGCCCAACTCCAACATTACACAAACCTCCTTTTCAAGAGTCTCTTGAGGCGAAGGGCAATGGGCACTGTTTTCGGAAAACTGGCTCAGTTGGCAGAGACGGATCTCGTGTTCAAGATTACCTGTAAATAACCCTGGCTCTGTTGTCAAGATAGATGAACATGACTCTTAACACTTCATTCAGCTCTTTCTTTTGGGACAATGAGAGCCTTTCATCACTCTTTACATCTTCCAGCGTTTCAGAGCTGTCCAAAAGCACAGTCGGAACTGGAAGTGGGTCAGACTCTTCAACAGGCAAAAGAGCTGTTGCCTGTGATGATTTCAAAATGTCTGTGTGAAACGCAGGATCCAGAATGTCAGACGATTGCATTGCTGACTTGTGGTCTGCCCGTTTGCACCTGCTTGCTGAAATGTCCTCTCCAGACTGGGCATTCGCAGCCGAATCAACACTGACAACGTTCTCAGAACGACGAATGTACTTTTTCAGCATATTGGTCGACCTTGTAATTGCACCTGAAGACACTAAATACCGGAAAAGGGCCTTTTCACATCATCAGTAGCTTGTTCGTTTCTGTGGGAAGTAACACCAGTACCTCATCACCTGCCTTGAACTTTCTATCAACTGTTTTTTTGTCATGGTGTCTTTTTTTTTCCTTTCTGCTCAGCCATATCCAAATTCTTCTCCACCAGACAGCAAGCATCAGCGAGAGACAGAGACATACTGATACAATGTTTTGTCCTCGCCTTCTGCAGCCAGACCTGACCATGAAGAAGCCAACAGATCTAAGGGACCCCAAGCTCTCCTGCCAAACAACAGTTCAAATGGGGAAAATCCCGTTGACTCACATGGGACCTCCCTACACGCAAAGAGGACAGTAGGTAAATACCTGTGCCACAGCTTCGGTTGCTGTTGAATGACTTTACTGAGGATTCCCTTCATTGTTCCATGAAACCTTTCAACAATCACGTTTGACTGAGGATGATACAGGGAAGTCCGCACACCTTTTATGGAAAGTAGTCTCAACAGTTCCCCCATCATCACTGATGTGAACTGTGTACCTCTGTCGAATTGTATTTCCTCAGGAAAACCCATCCGAGAAAAGACCTTCAGAGTTCCTCAGCCTCTGTGACACTATCGATCTTTTTCAGAGGAACTGCTTCCGGGTATCTTGACGCTACATCAACAATAGTCAAGATGTATCAATAGCCCACTTCCAAAGGACTGATTATGCTAACCAAATCAACAGGTGCCGCGTGTGTGCAGCATGCAGTCAGTGCATGTAAAGTACCCCAAGGCAACAAGACGCAGTTTTCCATGGCAAAGTTTAGGCCGGAAAATAATCATTTCATTGGAAACCAGATATACACACAGACAGGGAAAAGAAAAAAGGTGGGGAGAGAGAAAAGAGCAGGAGGGTAGCACTCACATCATATTTTATGACTTTGTCGATAAAAGATTTGGTCTCAAAACGGCTGAGTTTTATTTCATTTACACCAAAAGTTATGACTTCATCAATCATAGGATTCGGTCACAACCCTGTCCCAAAATGTGTATTTCGATTAAAGATTTTAAAAGATATTAACTATTTTATATACCTTTCCCATTCACAGAGATCGATCGTTGTTTTTAGAAATAAATTATCTACGAATGAGTTCAGCCCCTCTTTGAGTATAGCGGTGTTGTTCGAGCTTTAAGTAAGTTCGAGAAAGCGAGACACAAGAGCGACCAGTCTTTTTTGTGAAGTGCGAGAGAGCGTTGGATTGCGAGAAAGCGTAGGCTAGCAGAGACATTGCACTTCGCAGGCTCAAAATATAATCGCTGTATGAATCGGGGTAGCTGAAATCCTCGAGTACAACAACGAAGGCAGAGTTTGCAGACTCAGCAACTTCAGGACTTGATGTCCTCACACGCCCTTACAATAAGAGTTCTATATTGTTCCGGAAATTTTGACAGATTTTTACGATCGTTCAATATTTTCTTTCTCATATTAAGCCCACTGGGCATCCTTTCCCTGAAGCGAAGTGAAGTGTAGCTTAATCATTGTTATATATATATATATATATATATATATATATATATATATATATATATATATAAAGATTTAAGAAAGAAACAAACAAAAAACATAGCTGATGGATTGTTATTAGTTCATGGAAATGAGTCTTGCCAATGCACGAATATGATGCTGTGCACATTCTAAATTAGAGATTGCTTTGTCTCAAAAGAATATGAAATTATGAAAAGATTATGCTGGTGAAAAAAATAGCATGTGATGAATTCATCGTTGCCTGTTTATCACGAAAGACCCGCCTCTTGTCTTTTGTTCTCAGTCCGTTTCACTCCAAAGAGCTAATTCTTGAACTGTTGAATATTTTCCATCATCTCTCTCTCTCACACACACACACACACACACACTCACACTCACACACATACAGAGGAAAAAAAGATATCTTGGTATAGTTCTGATCTTTGGGAGTTCTGAAATATAATGTGCTGCCTTGAACTTGCCCGGCCGCAAACGTTCACAGCCATTTTCTTAAAAATCATTAATGTAAAGGCAGGCAGGGAGCTGACAGACAGACAGATACATCAGGCTAAATTGACTCGGACTTCAGAAAAAAAAAGAAGAAAAAACAGAAAGGTGGACAGACCCTGATTTCACGGATTGTACCCTTAAATGACAAGCAATGGCTCATGATCCAAGGGAAAAAACTATTGTAACGTATGTGGGGTCGTTTATTATAGTTATGTCCCATCGCCGAGTCTCTCTCACTCACTCTCTGTCTGTCTCTCTCTGTCTCTGTCTCTCTCTCTCTCTCTCTCTCTCTCTCTCTCTCTCTCTCTCGCACACACACACACGCACACACAGAGGAAAAAGATATCTTGGTATAGTTCTGATCTTTGTTAGTTCTGAAATATAATGTGCTGCCGGCCTTGACTTACCTGCAAACGTTCACAGCCATTTTCTTTAAGATCATTACTGTAAATGCAGGCAGAGAGACAGATACATCGGCCTAAATTCACCCGGACTTAAAAAAAAAAGAAAGAAAGAAAGAAAGAAAAAAAAAGAGAATGTGGACAGACCCTGATTTTAACGGACTGTGCTCTTTAATGACAAGAAGTGGCTCATGACCCAAGGGAAAAAACTATTGTAACATACGTGGGGTCGTTTATTACAGTTATGTCCCATCACCGCTCTTTCTCTCTCTTTCTCTCTCTCTCTCTCTCTCTCTCTCTCTCTCTCTCTCTCTCTGACCAGTCAACAATTAACGACTGTCACGCAGAAATAATGTTACCATATTTCTCTTCTCTCATTCTGTTTTCCATTTCAGAGGCAGTGAAAGTGGAGGAGATGCAGTGGGGAGAGGAGAACCATCAATCAGTGAGTATTGTTTGTTTAAACATCAGTGGCAAGACGTAACACGGAAATCTTCGTGTGTTTTTTTTTTTTGTTTTTTTGTTTTTTTAACACAAATGCATACACGGATAACGTCATTCAAAGTGTGCTCACACACGCACACACAAACACACTGACACACACACACACACACACACACACACACACACACACACACACACACACACACACACACACATCATCATCATCATCATCATCATCATCATCATCCCTTGCATGACACTAGATCGAGTGGAGCCAGATTTTGTCCTGCCAATGACAGGTAATTTTTGGCTCGCGCATAATGTTTACACACAACGTGTGTCTGTGTAACACACAGCATTTCTGTTGCCCATGTATGTGTGTTTGTGTGTGTGTGTGTGTGTCAGTGTGTGTGTGTTTCTGTGTGAGAGCGTGTGTCTGGCAAACGTTTAACAAATTAATTTTCTCTAGAAATATTCCAGAAGTTGGCTTGATAATAGGGGAAAGTCAGTTCTTTGTCACTGAAAAAGCACTTAAAGGGGACAACAACAAAAAAACTACAAGGATAAAAACGGTTTGAAAAACCTCGAGATATTTTGGCGTTCTGAAATTCAACTTCATGTGCTACCTTGAAATTCACAGCAAATGTTCAAAACCATTTTCGTTAGGATCATTGCTTTAACTTTGTAAGGCGAGCAGGCAGACAGACAGACAGACAGACTAGTTACTTTAATTCACTCGAACTTTCAAAAGTGGACAGACATAATTGCACAGAGAGTGCTCAGTGTTCCAGGACCACAACCAAATTTTAATGACTCTATTCAAGAGAGAAGACTAGTGTAATATACATTGGACCTTTTACTGCAGTTACGTCCCTTCTCTTAGTCGATATCTGTGTGTGTGTCAGGTCAGGTCATTAGATCTGCTACTGGTAACCTGTAATCCAGTACAACCTGTTCAGGGTCGGGTTGCCGACGACTAAACCGGCACTCCCACCGCTCCCTTCTGGGAATGGTGAGGCGGGTGGCTAGACACCCTTATGGAGATCCATAAAAGGGCGTCGGCTCAGGAGAGCCACCGGCGGCCATCTAGCTCCACTGTGCTGTGTGCATGCCACACGCAGTTGGCCCCCGGGGTGTGTCTACCCATGTATGCGAAGTCTGGATCCGGCAGAATCTGCGGAAGAAACCTATCGGTTCAACGGAGAGGAAGGCGGTTACAGCAACGCACTGTGGAGTGCAGAGAGCAAGATTAGACACCGAAAGGATATCTTGGTCATCCACTGCATCCGTGCTCATCCTCCAGTCGTCTCGACTTAGTCTTGCCACTGGAAATTGGTGGACCCGGACGAGAGAGTGAGGTTGACGTTGCGCAACTCCTCTTCACTTTAAACAAACTCATCGCGCAAGTCATCAGTCATCCAAAATGACCTTTCATCCTTCATCATTTCATCACCCCCAAGTCCTGTGGCGACAGGCGAGCGACGAAACGACAGGTGTGGGTACACTGGCAGTCGCAGCCGCAGACCTGCACGCAGGCGGCTCAGGCCATAGGGTCGTTCTTCGTCGACAGGAGCAGCGATGGAGCTCGGCAGCCGTCTGAGCGTCTGAGCAGCCCTCTTTAGGAATGCACTGCTCACCTCCCTGGCATGAGGAAGGGGCTAGAAAAGGTGCCCTAAAAATTGCCTGCTCCATATCACCCTGGCCAGCATACCGCGGCTGGCGGGGACCCTACATCAGCGGTCGAAACAAAGAGAAAGAAAAGAAAAAAACAAGGATCGTTCCTCTCACCATTGGTGCTTGGAACATAAGGACTCTCCTGGACAGAGATAACGCGGACAGACCCCAAAGGAGAACAGCACTAGTTGCATCCGAACTCGCCAGATACAACATCGACATCGCAGCCTTGAGTGAGACTCGGCTTGCAGGCGAAGGCGAGCTCTGTGAACGGGGATCTGGTTACACCTTCTTCTGGAGTGGACGAGGAAGCGAAGAGCGACGTGAGGCTGGCGTTGGTTTTGCAGTAAAAACAGCACTTGTCAGCAAGCTAGCTGGAATCCCAAAGGGAGTCAACGATAGGCTTATGACCATGAAACTCCCACTGGCATCTGGCCAGAAGCACCTCACCATTGTCAGTGCCAACGCCCCAACCATGACCAACCCGGATGAAGTGAAGGCGAAGTTCTACGAGGACCTTCACTCTGTCATTGCTGCCATCCCTAAAGCAGACAAGCTCATCATTCTTGGGGACTTCAATGCTAGAGTTGGCTCTGACTACATCTCCTGGGATGGAGTGATTGGAAAGCACGGTGTGGGCCACTGCAACCCAAATGGATTGCTTTTGCTTCAGACCTGTGCAGAGCACGAACTGCTGATAACCAACACAGTTTTCTGCCTCCCTACCCGTAACAGGACGTCATGGATGCACCCTCGCTCAAAGCATTGGCATCTCATCGATTATGTCATCGTCAGGAAAAGGGATAGGCAAGATGTACGTGTAACAAAGACCATGTGCGGCGCCGAGTGTTGGATAGACCATCGCCTTGTAGTCTCGAAGCTGAATATTCGAATCCAACCCAAGAGACGCCCCCAAGGCCAGAAGGCTCCAAAACGGCTCAACATCGCTAAGCTGAAAAGCATCACCATCAAACAGTCCTTTGTGGAGCTGCTGGAAGATCGTCTGGAATCCGCCTCTCTGGACAACCAGAATGTGGAGTCTGACTGGAGGACCCTGCGTGAGCTGATCTATAGTACAGCTTCAGAGACCCTGGGACCCATGACCAGAAAGCACAAAGACTGGTTTGATGAAAACTGTGATGAAATCAAGCAGCTTCTGGATGAGAAACGCCGTCTGCATCAAGCCCACCTGAGCAACCCAAAGTCCACATCAAAAAAGGATGCATACAATGACATCCGCAGGACTGTTCAGCAAAAGTTACGCCAGATGCAGGATAAGTGGCTGAGTGACAAAGCTGATGAGATCCAGGGATATGCTGACAGGCACGATATGAAGAGGTTCTATGATGCCTTAAAAGAAGTCTACGGCCCCACATCCTCAGGATCATCCCCCCTCCTCAGTGCAGATGGGAATACCTTGATCACCGAGAAGGAGAACATTCTCGAACGATGGGCTGAGCACTTCAACAGTGTCTTAAATCGCCCTTCCTCCATAAATGATGAAGCCATAGACCGTCTCCCACAAGTCCCCACCAACGAAGCACTGGACGATCCGCCAACACTTCTTGAGACCCAGAAAGCAATCCGTCTGCTATCCAGTGGCAAAGCACCTGGCTCAGACTCCATACCAGCAGAGGTCTACAAGGATGGAGGCACTGTGCTGACTGAGAAGCTTCATCAGCTGTACTCACTCATGTGGAAAGAAGAGACGATCCCCCAGGATTTCAAAGATGCATCTATCATTCACTTTGTACAAGCGAAAGGGGAACCGGCAAGCCTGTGATAACCATCGGGGCATTTCCTTGCTCTCCATCGCAGGCAAGATACTTGCCAGGATCCTACTTAACCGCCTCACAGCACACCTTGACCAAGGTCATTTGCCTGAGAGCCAATGTGGATTCCGGAAAGAGCGCGGAACCACTGACATGGTGTTTGCTGCAAGGCAGCTGCAAGAGAAATGTCAGGAGCAAAATGCTGATCTGTTCTCCACCTATATCGACCTCACTAAGGCCTTCGACACCGTGAGTAGAGAGGGACTGTGGAAGATCATGGCCAAGTACGGATGCCCTCGGAAATTTATTTCCTTGGTCAGCCAATTCCATGAAGGCATGCAGGCTCGAGTCCAGGACAATGGTGAAACATCTGCTCCTTTTGCTGTCACAAATGGTGTCAAGCAAGGCTGCGTCCTGGCTCCAACGCTGTTCAGCCTCATGTTCTCTGCAATGCTTACTGATGCCTTCAGAGATGGCGATGTTGGAATCGGCCTAAAGTACCGAACAGATGGCAAGCTGTTTAACCTCAGAAGGCTTCAAGCAAAAACGAAGGTCATGACAGACATCATCAGAGACTTTTTGTTTGCTGATGATTGTGCCCTCAACGCTGGATCTGAAGCTGACATGCAACTCAGCGTCGACAAGTTTGCCACTGCCAGCAGGAACTTCGGCCTTACCATCAGCACGAGGAAAACTGAAGTCTGCCCCAACTGTCAGCGGACATTTCGTGCGCAGATTGGACTATTCAGCCATCTGCGCACTCACAGATAGATTCATGAGCATCCTTCCCCCCACCCCACCACCACCCTCCCCCCATCCCCCATCCCCCATCTGGATGACAACGATGGTCATCATCGATCTCGATGGACACACCACCACCACCACCACCACCATCTGTGTGTGTGTGTGTGACCAGTCAATGATTAATTACTGCCATGTAGTTAACTTTCCGGGTCAGTTTTTTTCTTTTTGTTTGTGTCAGCCTTACTCTAACGCTGCACACACACACACACACACACACACACACACACACACACACACACACAAACACACACACACACACACACACACACACAAACACACACATGTATATCCACGCCATCATATCAACACAGAGAGAGAGTTCGCGTCATACACACACCATTTCTCCACATTCACACACACAGAGTTCCTGTCTTCCGTAAACACAATTTCTCTCTGTCTCTCTCTCTCTCTCTCTCTCTCTCTCAGTCTGTCCCTTTTTCTCTTTCTCTCCGCCCCCCTCCTCCCCGTCCCCCGACACAAACACACACACACACATACACACACACACCATTATCTCAACACACACACACACACACCATTATCTCAACACACACACACACACACACACACACACACACAAGCGCGCACGTATAAAAAATACGGTACCCCATCATCATCATCATCCCCCACCCCCACCCCCACACCCCGAACCTGAAAGTTACTACGCAGTTCTTTCACAGTGGGCTGGCCCGCCGAAACTGCAAGTTGGACTTCTCTGAAGAGACGCAAAATGACGTCATTGCCAAGTTTTGTTCCGAAACCGAAACTTGATGGAAACCTGTCGGCTAACTGAGCTGATTGGTTGGTCTGGTCCCACTGCAGAGGGAAGTATTGGCGCGACGGTGGTAAGCTTATGTGCCCACGTAAACAGTTTAGCGAGCTTGCACACTGCGAAGCGTACCGACGGACAGTTGCCATCTTGAAATAGCTTACGCGATACGACATGTCGTTAATCTGTGCGAATGCTGATCGTTGAAGGGATGGAGCGAGCAAAGTGACAGCACGCCAGGTCAGTTGCACTTCGTCTTTGCACCTGTCTATGTCTGTTTGTCTGTCGATCCCTCTTTTTGTCTCTTTCACATAGTAACTCTCTCTCTCTGTTTCTCAGTCTGTCTCTGCTGACGGTCTGTCTGTCTCTCAGAAAACATTTTTGACTGTCTTTTCTTTGTTTCTCTGTTTCTGTCTCTGTCTCTTTCTTTCTCTCTCTCTCTCTCTCTCTCTCTCTCTCCGAGAACATTTTTGACAGTGTGTGTGTGTGTCTGTCTGTCTGTGTGTGGATGAATGTCTGAAGCGGCAGTGATTGCAAAGTTTTGAACTTGATGTCAGTTACTTTCGTGACCTTTAACCTTTCCCCTCCTATTTTTCCTTGCAAATGTGTGTTTCCCATAAACCATGACAACCCGTCTAAATATCTAGGTATCATTTGTGAATATCTGTGGGAAGGTGGAGGAAGAGGGGGGCGGGGCTAGTCAAACCGTGAGACAAAACTAGTATCATACATATTATATAGCAGACAGAGCTCAATATGCGAAGAGAAAAGAAAGTATTCTCATTCAGCACAATTAAAAAATAATAATAAATAAATAGATAAATAAATTAAAAAAACAAAACAAAACAAAAAAACAAGGTCTACAGTCATAGGCGCACCAGCAAAACCTGTTTGTCTTGTAATTTTTCTTACCACCTGTTCACTCTATTCCAGCATAAGTCTTTTCAGGTTGAATCAATCAAGTAGTGACAGTACCGTGAAAAGAAATCTAAGAAGTGTGGGGACAACCTCACCCTTCGAAACAGAAACAAAACAAAACAAAGAGAAAAGAAAATGGAAGCTGTGTATATTCTCAGAATCCGTAGCCTACCGTGTTTGGGAAGTTTTCCCATTGCTGGTTGAAGACGGTAGAAAAAGTCTCCAACATATGCATGAAGACAGCTCCCTAAAATGGGGAACAACCTCACTATGTCTGTACTACCAGTCTGATGAGATGCAGATCAACTGGAACGAAGGCAGTGAGAATTATTAAAAGCCAGACAGATCCTTCAAAATTAACTTGGTGTATTATCTCAGTTTCGTCCCTTCTATCTTTAACATGCATGGCTTCATTTCATGTTCACACACACACACACACACACACACACACACACACATCGGATTTGATCGTTCTGGTTGAGTTCAGTTAGTTCAGAACTGTTACCAGGCTATTATAGTCACTATAACGAAAGTGACTGACAACAGTACACCAGTTAATGAGGGAGGGAGGTTGAAAAAGGGATCCAAAGTGGATATATTTAAGTATTAAAACAAATACTTTTAGTCCCAGCCACCCCAGTCTGATTTGTTCCTCTCTCTCTCTCTCTCTCTCTCTCTCTCTCTCTCTCTCTCTCATTCTTTTTACATTTTGTTGTTCAACCAATTCAGGCTTTGGTTTTCATATGTGTCTTTGTACAACACGTGCATCCATATGTTTACAGGTCAGTGGCCTTACATTAAAACACTTCTGAGTCTCTCTCTCTCTCTCTCTCTCTCTCTCTCTCTCCTCTCTCACACACACACACACACACACACACACACACACACACACACAGAGGCTCGGTTGCAAATCTTGGTAAAATTACACAAGCTTTCTTAGGAAACAAAACATTGGCTTTATGAAGAAAAACAAAAGAAGTATTCTTACTTTTGGTGTCAGACCTCCGGATAGTTCCGGCTCGGTTGCAAATCTTGGTAAAATTACACAAGCTTTCTTAGGAAACAAAACATTGGCTTTATGAAGAAAAACAAAAGAATTATTCTTACTTTTGGTGTCAGACCTCCGGATAGTTCCGGCTCGGTTGCAAATCTTGGTAAAATTACTCAAGCTTTCTTAACTGAATTCTTTTTGCCTGGATGATGTAGATTACACAGTGATTTTACCAAGAAGAAAAGTCAAACAATCGCCGACCAGGTTTTTTTTTTCTTTGTTGTAGTGATCTGTTCCAAATCTGTCTTCAGACTCATGCACACATACACTATCATAAAACACATATGCGAAAAGATGCTAAAATACGGGAAAGGGAGACACTCGCGCGTAGGTCACACACACACACACACACACACACACACACACACACACACACACACAGATCGATGCCATGATCTCATTACTCAGTGACAGTGATTCACAGCATGCAACGAGAGAAGTAAATAAAGCACAATCACATTCTACCAAGTTGAACATGTTGGAACATGTTGGTTTGTGCTACCTGAAACTGGAAACTACATAAGGCGCGAGTACATGCACTGCAGGGCGGCGGTAGTTGGAAAGTAAGCTAAGGAAGAGTAATAATTCTTGTGAAACACAATTTGAAAGTTAACAAAAGAAAAGTGATAATTCTTGTGAAAGCTAAACTGAAAGTTAACAAATGAAGTTCGGTGAAACGTTCCATCATACGAACGACCTGCTTGACAGAGGAAAAGGTACAGACGAAGTGGGTGTGTGTAGATCTACTGTCTGTATTTTGAAACAAGTCATTGTGCCCAAGTGGTGACGTCGTCTTTTCGATAGGGCAAGCAGCGTAACTGATACAGTGATAGCGCTGGTGAACAGTACATGATTTCACTCCGCTAACGTGGCAACAAAACTGGCACATAGAAAGAAATTGCACGTTTTGATTCTCTCTCTCTCTCTCTCTCTCTCTCTCTCTCTCAATATGTTTCTCTGTCTGTCTGTCTGTCTGTCTGTCTCTCTCTCTCTCTCTCTCTCTCTCTCTCTCTCAGTCTCACTCCTGTTTCTCTCTGTCCCTGCCAGACCCGTCCTCTCTGTGCCTCTCAGTCTCTTTTTTACCCGACTCCCCCCGCCCCCCTCACCCCCAACCCCTCTCTTTCACTGAACCCATGTCAGTGGGAGTGTTGTCTGTCGATATCTCCGCCCCCTTATGTCAGCACCTGTCCCGAGTCCCGGCGGACCTGCTTTGTGCTGTTGCTCGTGGCTATAATGACAACACACACACACACACACACACACACACACACAAACGCGCGCGCGCGAAGGCATTGATAGATGCAGGCAGACTTTCAGGCAAAGATCCAACGAAACAGATCAGCCTGTACTCAAAGAGGGGTTGCTAATTATATTGCGCTACAACCACACTCATTCCTATACACACCCACCGCTTTTAACACCGGCCGAATGTGTTTTGCTGTGTTAATGATAAATTTATTGTGACGTAGTGTGTGTGTGTGTGTGTGTGTGTGTGTGTCATTGATGTTCTTCTACACCTCTGTTTACAGGATGAGGTGTGCGGATTGCAATCAGCCATTAGAAGACAACGCCAGCTTTTGTCCAGAATGTGGAACATTGCGACTGATGGATCGCACGTGTGCACACTGCGGCCAAGTGGTCAAAGCCAACCAAAAGTTTTGCTCCTCTTGCGGAAGACCTCCAGAACTGAAATGTTTGCAATGTGGATTCCGCTTGAAATACCGTCAGAAATTCTGTACAAACTGCGGACTGAAGGTCCACGCCCCGACAATGCATGTCTGCTCAGGGTGTGGGGTTTCTGTAGAAGAAAACTGCTCCTTCTGCCTTGAATGTGGAAATTCCATCTCAGGCAGCTTCAGTCCTTTGCCGACTTCAACACTTTGCAGCCAGGAGCTAAAGAGCCAGGCATCCGATGACCCGCACATGTCCTTTGTCCCACAGATGCTCACTGACCCAGATAGGTTGACTGTGACATCTACCAGGGACTCGGACAAATCATCCACTGAACCTATAGTTTCAACCACTGACTTGCAAGCCCCTTCTGACCCAGAGACACCCACCGACCAGCAGACCTCCACTAACAGACAGACATCCGCTGACCCACAAACATCTGCTGACCCATCCACTGACACACAGGCGTCCACTGACCCAATCACCGACACACAGACGTCCTCTCACCCATTCACTGACCTACAGACATCCGATGACCCATCCACTGACCCACAAACGTCAACTGACCAATCCACTGACACACAGACATCCGGTGACACACAGACGTCCAATGTCCCACAGATGTCCAGTGACCTAGTCACTGACCCAAAGACATCCAGTGACCTACAAGTGTCCAGTGTCCCACTGATGTCCAGTGACCCACAGGATTACACTGACCCACAGGCATCTGCTGACCCACTGATGTCCAATGACGCACAGACACACACTGTTCAACAGACAACCACTGACCCATCCACTGACCCACAGATGTCCAATAGCCCACAGGCGTCCAATGACCCACAGGCGTCCAATGACGCACAGACACCCACTGATCCACAGACGTCCAATGACTCACAGACATCTAGTGATCAACAGACGTCCACTGACCCATCCACTGACCCACAGACATCCATGGACCCATCCATTGACCCACAGATGTCCAATGACCCACAGACACTCACTGACCTACAGGTGTCCAGTGACCCGCAAGCATCCAATTACTCACAGATGCCCATTAACCGACAGACGTTCAGTGACCCACAGACACCCACTGACCCACAGACATCAACTGACCCACAGGTGCCCAATGCCCCACGGATGCCCAATGACCAACAGGCATCCAGTGAGTCGCAGGTGTCCAGTGACCCACAGGCATCCGTTGACCCACAGGCGTCCAGTGACCCACAGACATCCATTGACCATCAGGCGTCCAGTGACCCACAGGCGTCCAGTGACCCACAGACATCCATTGACCATCAGGCGTCCAGTGACCCACAGGCGTCCAGTGACCCACAGGCGTCCAGTGACCCACAGGCGTCCAGTGACCCACAGGCGTCCAGTGACCCACAGGAGTCCAGTGACCCACAGGCGTCCAGTGACCCACAGGCGTCCAGTGACCCACAGGCGTCCAGTGACCCACAGGAGTCCAGTGACCCACAGGCGTCCAGTGACCCACAGGCGTCCAGTGACCCACAGGCGTCCAGTGACCCACAGGCGTCCAGTGACCCACAGGCGTCCAGTGACCATCAGGCGTTCAGTGACCCACAGGAGCCCAGTGACCCACAGGCGTCCAGTGACCCACAGATGTCCACTGATTCACAGGCATGCAGTCTAAACCCACCCATACCATGCAGTGCTGATGCAGAGGCTGACAAGCTTAGCTTAAAAACGCACCAGCCAGAAGATACTGATGGCCTTACAGGTTAGTGCATCAGCACTCTCTTTGTCTTCCAGTTGCTGGCCTCTGGTTGTTTTTGTTTTTTTTGTTTGTTTGTTTTTTTGTTTTGTTTTGTTTTTGTCAGAGCCACTAGGAAGCACTGTTGAATACTGCTGCTAACTCTGTGGGAGAGCAGTTTCCTCTAGTGTAATGGCCAAACATCAGTTGCTTTTCTGTGGACTGCTGGCACAGGGACTGCAGCAGACAAGCCTGGGTTAGAGGAATTTAGAATGAGCAGTGTGAGAGTGCTGATGGGAAAGCCCATTTTTCCCTCCCATCCACCCCCCACTCCCAAAAATAAAAAGCATCTAGTTTGCTTCAAACTTGGTTCCCTCTTTGGTCATGGTAAAAGATGGTGTGTTTTTTTTTGTTTGTTTTTTTTAAGCTATAGAGTTCAAGTCAGGCGTCAAAGTAGAGGTTCAACAACATGGTGTAATGTTATTAAAGAAAAGGAAAAAGGTGGTTGGCAGAGCAAGGTTTCTGTTTTCATTCAGGGTTGTTGTTTTTTGTTGTTGTGTTTTTTTGTGTTTTTTTTTTGTTTTTTTGTTTTGGTTTTGTTTTTGGGTTTTTTTTGTTTGTAAATAATCAAATCTGATGATTGATTGTTGGCCAGAAAATAAATCCCCTCAAAAGTGATTGATTATTGGCCAGAAAATAAATCCTTTTACAAGTATATATTGGAGGTAAAGGTCACAAGTTTAATAGTGCTTTTCAGTATCCTTTTTCCTATTATTTAGTTCCTGTGGTGCATTAAATGTTCTCAAAGCCTTACCAGCATATTGGGTTTAGTATAGGCCATGCATCTTTCCCCATTTCCCTTTTTCTTTAAAGTATATGTGGTGTAGCATACATGATTCAGTCCACATGTTTATGTTTTGATGCCTTGATTCTTGACACTTGAACTGTATAAAGTGGTTCCACTTGGGAGTCATGAGGGATGCTTCTCATATGCTATTTATTTCATGCAAATTAAAGTGGTTCACGGATAATATATATATATATATATATATATATATATATATATATATATACATAAAAGCCATTGTTATTCTGCACTTACCTGTCACAGAAGAGTTGATTCAATTACTAATTACAGTTGATTTAATTATTTATTACAGTCGGGTGACTGGAATAGTATCTGTTGATTTTGCTCAGTATGTTGATGCTATTGATTACACATGTATGTTTGTGAGACTTGTCTACAATTTAACCCCACATCAGTCAAACTTACGCCATTCTGTCTTAAAATCAGAATGAATTCATTTCCTTACAAACATAAGTTTTCAAGATCCTGGAGCATGCTGTTTCATGTCAGTCTTAGGTCTGGTTTATTATCTGGTTACTTTAGTGCCTTTCCTGTTTATTATCCTGTGAGATGTTTTGTTTTGTTTTGTTTTAATTTGCAGATAATATCATTCACCAGAATTAATATTCTTCACCACAAATTGATAAAAAGAAGTAACTTTATATAATTTAGTTTGGGTTGAGACTGCTTCATGTTTAAAATAATGAAAAATATTTCAGCACTCTATTTTGGTTCCCTCCTTAATCCTCCCCCATCCCCTACATACACACAGACAGACAGACACAGACACACGCACACATGCGCACACACACACACACACACACACACAGACATATGCATGTACTCTTGCACCTTCCATCCCCCTCCCACACACAGATTATAGATTACCTTTATTTACAGATTACCTTATCCTTTCTGTCCGTCCATAGCTCCAAAATCTGTTGGTAACATTTCCCTTTTTTGAGATTTACTTTAATATTTATCAGTAACACAAATGTAAATGTTGGACAGCTTTTTTTTTTCTTTTCTTTTTTTGATTGAACACACAGTCTGTAAAGAAGTTGATCAACAGAGAAGAAATTGGTACCTGTGCATTTAACACAACAGAGCAATTGGATTTGTTACAGGAGCTGCTGCTGCTGCAGATGGTAGTTCCTGCCCCACTCAGTCCAGTGACAAAGATGAGGGAAAAGATGGCAGCAGTAGCGCTGAAACCAGTGAGGAAGAAGATGTGGCAGTGGATGGGGCAGCAGAAGGAATCAAGAATTCTAATCAACAAAGAAACAGCTCTCAGCAGAGAGGAGGAGCACGCCCAAAACAAACAAAAAAACACAAGGTCTCTCTCTATCTCTCTCTCTCTCTCTCTCTCTCTCTCTCCCTCCCTCCCCCCCCCCCTCTCTCTCCCTCTCTCTCTCTCTCTCTTTATAAACAAATTAGCTGTTGAAGTTATTAGAAACGGACAGCATGGTGCAACCTTTTCATTTGATGCTGACTCATGATTTCATCTCTGAAACTAATTAGGCTCCAAAACCAGCTATGCAGTTTGCACAGTGCAGCTGTGGCATGAGATGTCTCTTGTTGATATCCATAAATATCTTCATCTTCGAGTTTATTTTTCCACAAATTAAGCTTCACAGCAGCTGCAAAGGTTTAGCCACTTGAAGAAAGAATGCTTTGTTATGTGTCATAAGTTTTACATGACTCAATAGCAGTCTGCTTGACATCTTACCAAAGAACCTGTTGTTCAATATGGTGTAGAATTGTGGGTACTTGATAAAGCTGCTGAACATTATGAAATGGTACAATTATTTGCTTTAAATAGTTTCCTGGGGGTAAATAAAGGAAAGCCCAATGGTTTGTTTTAGGGAAAACCAACAGATTTCCAACCATAACAAATTCAGTTCTTAGATGCATCAAATACTGGATAAAGCTGGTTTACATGGAAGAAAATAGGCTGCCACATAAATCATATTCAATGTTAATCCATCTCAGTGTTATGGGTAAGAATAACTGTGTTTCAGATATAAGGACATGTCTGTCTAAGTATGGATATAGGCATGTTTGGCTCAGTCAGGAGGTAGGAAATAATGAACTAATGAACTTTTTATCCAAGATTTCCATCAGAGAATGACTGATTGCAAGTGGCAGAACTGGCAACACCATGTGGTAACAAGTGAAAGGTTTAAGACAGATTTAAAGGTTCAGTGGCATTTTTCACTCCATCAAACCAGTAATGCGGGTTACATCAAAGTCTCAGTCCAGTGTGTCAGACATTAATTTTGTGCTTATCGTTATAGGTATAGGACATGCATAGAATAACACTTAATATGTCCATTATGTGGAAAATATAAAGAAGATGAGGTGCACTTTGTACTTTGTTATATATGACAGAGATTTAGAGAATAACATATTCAATCAAAAATACTACAGAGAAATTTATTGGGTTTTTTTCTGTTTCAGTTTGCTAATGTCATCTGCAAATGAAAAAGTGATGAAAAAATTGTTTGTTTTTACTATGCTTGATGAAATATTTTGTTACTCTACACTTCATGTAGGGATCTAGGCCCATCATGAATAAACCATTCACTCATTCACCCTCTCTTCCTTTCTCCCTCTCTCTTTCTGTCTCTCTCTTTAATATGATATTTTTGGTGAAAGAGGTTGAACAGAAGAACAAACACAGGAGACCACACCAGCATATAAACTGCACACATTCATGCACATAATGATTATGTGAGCAAAGAAATGGAGAGACATTCAGTCATACCATTCTTAATATAAAAAACCTTACAATAGTTTATTGCTTAGATATGCTGCTTAAGACTTGTCACAAAACTACTCAGTTTATTTAGAAGACCAACTCTTCTGAATGTTTGTATTTTCTTTTAAATCCAGATTTCACATATTCCACAGCTTCTATTGAATCAAATTTTTTTTTTTAAATCCAGATTTCACATATTCCACAGCTTCTATTGAATCAAAGGGCAATTTTACAATAGTATTAAAAAGTTGATTATCATACTTTAGAAACAGACATCATCCATTTCACAAACGGATTAACAAAATTTTATTTGGCTGTGATTAAAATCAGAGGAATCTATTATGTATATGTTTTGAAGCTGCCCAAAGTTTCAGGAATTCTAGAATGCTTTTGCATCATTGTTCAGGAAAATGTGAATATTGAAGATATTTGACTTTTTTGTTGAGATACACTTTAGAAAAATTCAAAGTTGTTGTAATTGTAAGTCTTGAGTGTGAGCAAGTCAAGAGAAACTGAACTGAAAGTGTTCATTTAACAGTTAAGATATATAGTTCACTGCTGTTATTTATTAAAAGTAAGATAGTTTGCAGCATTTTTTTTTATTTTTTTTTTATTTTTTTTTTTTTTTTACTCATGCTCTACAGGGAAGGAGGTTTTTTTCTTTTGTCTTTAAAGTAAAAGTGTCAAAAATGTAAGAAAGGTTGTGAGAATGTGATAAGAGAATGAAAAACTTCACATTGGTATTGAATGTCTTTTCCTTTTTGAATTTATTTCTTCATGTCTATGCTGGAATGTTCTAGCTAATATGAATCATGCAATGTTTCAGTTTATTTTTCTGTGTAATAATTTTTTTTAAACAGAAATAGTAAGACCAAAGAAAGAGATCCATTAGAGGAGAAAATTATCAATGACAGTATATAATGCATGTTAGAATTATCTTAACATTTATATACAGAGTCTGGTCAGTCTGACCTGTTTGATTTTTATTAAGTATGCAAAAAAAAAAAAAAAAGGAATGGTATTGTACTTAGCAAATATACATTTACACCATTATCAGTAGTAAGATAGCCTATTTGATGAGAAATTAGGCAATAGGAAGAAGGGGAATGTCAGGGGACTTGAGGGTAGGCGGGAGGGGGTTATGGGTAGTAAATAATATTGCAAGCAAATAGCAAGGCAAAAATGCAAGATTTACAATGGTAAGCAAGATCTAACAAATGTTCGAATTTGATGGAAATGATTTCTGGTCAGTAGAAAAAAAAAGAAAAAAAAAGATTGCTAAACTTTAATGCATCAACACTGTGGAACTTGTGACAAAAAAGGCCACACTTGTGATGAAATAAGATGACAAAGACAGCAGTGTCAAAAGGTCTTCCCTCATTCTCCTTCTTCCCTTCTTCCATCACATCTTATCTGAAGTAAAGGTTGTCAGATGGTGAAATCATCTATATCACAAAAAAAAAAAAAAAAAAAAAACCCATACACACACACCTAACATTGCTGCAGTTGGTAGCAAACCCCTTCCTAATACCTAACTTTTAGACATCCAGGTAAATGACTAATCATATCCAAAGAGCCTACCCTCAAAAATACCTTAATGTTGCTGTATGGACTTGGCAGCTCACTTCAGCAGTACAGCAGCAATAATTAGCAACTTGTTTATTATCAGTGCAAATTTTCAGTGCATTGTTGCACAAATGTAGTTCTCAAATTTTCATTGTAAGGCCCATGCTGAGTGTAAGCAGACATGAAAATGGTTTCAACCAGCACCATAAAAGCTGACCTTGGGAACGGAAATATTCAGAGCTGGTGGGAGGCTGATGCTGAATTCTCTTTCTCTGTTAAAAAAAGAAAATGTTCTAGTCACATAATGCTGATGTTTAGAATGGTACTTCATCTTAAGCATGTATATGGAAACAGCCCACGTATCCTTATTTGCTTTTGCTATATGAAAACAAACAAAATAGGAATACAACAATGCTGAAATCAGAGAAGGGGATTTTCCTCTTGTCATAAATCTTGAATGTTTTTGCAGTTTGTTGTTGTTTTTTCAGAGTAAAAGGGGCAGAAAGCGTCAAAGGCAGAGAAAAGCTGAAGCGTAAGTAATACTTTTTATTTTCAAAGTTAGAGTTGTGTGTCTGTGTGTGCATGCTTCTGGGTGGTGTGTGTTTTATTTGTGAATGGCTTTTTCAGTATTATATCATTATAGGTTTGTTTTTAATATTGTGATACAAATAGTGTTTAGGGCATTGTTTGCAAATTATTGTTGTTGTATTGACTTGACATTCAATATTGTGACATTAAGAAACATGAAGATCCCAATATTCTAGCTTCTCGAGTCAAATCACACTTGTCTGAAACATACTCTTACCACTTGATAATATATACAGATGGTTCTGTTCTAAAAAATCAGTTTGCTGGTTCTGGATATACAATTCCTGCTTTGAAAATTGAAAAGTTATATCATATTCATGATATTGGAAAGGGCTTCTCAATTTTTACAGCTGAATTAATTGCCATTCTTATAGCATTAAGATATCTAATTGATCTGCCCCTAAGTTTGATTATGTTTTATTTTGTACTCTATCTTTTCCACATTCTGTTCTCTCTCTGTCTGTTCCTTCCCCAGTCCTCTCTCCCTCACCCCCCTCCACCTCAACCACCCCCTTTTCATTTGAATATTTCTTCCCCTGCCATTGATTTACAGAATCGATGATTTCTGATTAATGATAACAATTACCATTATCATGATAGAAATAATGATAATAATACAAATGATAATAATAATCTTTTTTTTTTTTCTAAATCACCTATTTTCATCTTAAGTTAGATGAACAGACTATGAATAAGTAAATGAACGAAACATCCAAAATGATTCAGGCTTGTCAAATTAAGCATGGACTAAAAATGGAAAAGTCTTTATAAAAACTATTAACTCTCTCCGGACGAAGGAATGCGTCAAGAAATAAAAATCCATCACACGCTGTACACGTGATTTTGTGATTAGCCAAGCAGAGTGCGCTATTCTGGGTCACTCCACAATCAAATGGTATGATTGGCCAGCCTGCCATTTGTGGCCCGTCTCGCACACACGCTGACAAAGTCACTGACCGGTCGTGTGCTCGCGTACCAGCCTGTTAGCAAAGCGGGCTCTTCTCAAAATGTTGTGGAGCGAACAAGGCAGCGACGGCAACGTTTTAGGGTTGCCGAAGTACTTGAAATGCTACAAACTGAAGGGTCGGACATTGAAGAGGTGGATGATGACGAAGAAGAAAGTGAATTTAATGCAGAAAGCAAGCATGGGTATGGTGATTCAGGCTGAAAATTTGGCAGTATTTTCTACGTATGGCAAAACTGTAAAAATAAGATGAGAAATTTGATTTTTATATATATATATATATATATATATAGATATATATATATATATATGTAATAGCTCAACATGTAATAAACCAGTTCTGAAAGTTTCATTTTCTTACTCTGTATTTTGTATTTTTTGTAAATTTTTTTCCAAACCCTTACAAATGGGCCGTCTGTGGGGAAAAGCAAGGGAGAAAACTTGTCATCCCGATTGAGTTAAGGCTTAATAATTTTCTTTTCATCATTACAAAATGTTGTATTGGAATTGCTATTAATACTGAATGGTTGTGATAGTATGCTTGTTGGGTTTTTGTGTGTGTGTGTGTGGTTTTAGTTTTGTTGTTGTTTTTTCTAAATCTGAAAAAAAAACTTCAGAAAATAACAATACATTATGTTATATGTTTCTGTAACGTGATGTAATATTTTGATCAGTAATAGAGAGAAAAAAAAAATGTTCTCAGCAACAATAAAAACCACACACAAGGAATGGATTGATATTTTCCCCTATCAGCTTGTTCATAGTGGAACTTTGGTATTGTATCATTA
Organism: Babylonia areolata; assembly: GCF_041734735.1. Lineage (NCBI taxonomy): Eukaryota > Metazoa > Mollusca > Gastropoda > Neogastropoda > Buccinidae > Babylonia > Babylonia areolata. The sequence continues at coordinate 22,612,304 of NC_134899.1, forward strand.
CTTACATGATTAGATTAAAATTTTTAATGAACTTTGAGAACAAATGGTAAAAGATCACAGCCTAATGCATCATCTTGTACAATCCAGGTACTAATTGTTGTTAAGTCTGATGTAACAAGTTTCAAATCAATTGATGTAGTCTTGTGGGTTGATACATCAGGAATTCTTGTTATATTGCCACCATTTAAAAGATATAAAGAGGACTCTACAAGGTTTTCAATCAGACGTGAATTAGTGACTGACTGACATTTTTTTCTCAAAAAAACTACGGCAAAAGGGAGCATGGGGGTTAAAGTCTCCACCGACAACCCAGTGTTCATTTTCTCTTTCTAAATTCAGAAGCCAGTTTGAGTTTGAATTGGAAGGGCCATTTTAAGAATAAACGGAAAGGAAATTTATGACTAAATCATTTATCTTAATCTTAGCATCTGTAGCTGAAACAATAAAATCTTCAGGACAGGGGACACAATGAACTCATCATTAAGACCACGCTGGACAGATAATGCTGTGGTAACCCTTTCAGAACGGTATATGTAATATCAAGGAGGAAAATAATATCCTTTTAAAGAAGGTAATTTACCTTTAGTTACATTTAAGGACTGTAAAAGAAAAAAACTTTATGGTTATTTTGAGCAAGATATTCACGTAAGCATGAAAGGAATTCCACATTAATATTTTGATATTTTTCTAGTTTGTTTTCGCCATAAATCACATTTCATTTGAATACAAAAGATCATTAGCTTTTGTTTACAAACAAAACAGTTAGGATGTTAGGATATGTTTGCTGTGCTGACCACCAGCTGCCTGCACCGATGATGTTGATGGATGGTCGTCGCATCTACCTCCAGCCAACTGCACCAACGAAATTGATGATTTGTTGCCATGCCGACCACCAGCTGACCGCACTGACGACGTTGATGGATGGTCGACATGTTGACCGCCAGCCAACCACAACGACGATGTTGGCGGGTGGTCGCCACTTAGACCACCAGATGACCACACCGACAATGTGAATGGGTGGTCGCCATATTGACCTAGAGGGCTGCAACGACAATGTTGATTGGTGGTCGCCACGTTGACCACCAGCTGACCACAATCACGATGTGGATGGGTGGTTGCCACATTGACAGCACCAGCCGACTGCAGTGACCATGTGGATGGGCGCTCGCCACGTTGACAACCAGACGACTCCAAAAATGATGTTGACGGGTGATCGCCATGTTGACCACCAAACGACCATAATGACAATGTAGATGGGTGTTCACCATGTTGACCACCAGTTGACGATACTGATGATGCTGATGACTGGTTGCCATGTTTAAACAAAGGTGATGACAACCGGTCACCATGTCGACCATCCGCAGTCCCCCCAGGTAGTACTGAAGACTGCCCCTCGTGTTAAGTCACTGTTGGCAGCCCATGATTTTTTGATAACTGGTCTTCCGAGAAACTGACCCTATCTATCCCATCCGTTTGTGTTGAAACAGAAAAAATACTTTGCAATATCAGTCTGTGTTGCCTTGTGAAGACTTGGTGTAGACCGAATGGCTTCAGCATATGTTTTCTTTATGCCACAAGCTTTCTGTGACACTTCATGTTGTGCCAGTCTAACAGCCTTTTGGAAAGAAATATAAGATTTAGATTTTGTTATGTTTGCTTTTTGTGGCAGAACATTTGCAGGACATCCATGGAATGCAGCAGAGTGGTCACCTTTACAGTTATGACAAAAATACTTTTCGATACAATGTTCCCAAGTATGGAACTGTTTCCACATCTGCTGCACTGTGATAAATTGGAGTGACAAAACTTTGGTATGATGGAGTTCTTGACATCTCATGTGATACGCATCTTCTCACAGGTGCACAATATGGTACAATGTTAGAAGAAAAATTGTCAATTGTAATTTTTTTCTCGAAGACCTTGGAGTTTGAAAGTTATTATTGTTGCTATTTCTCCATTCTTTAATGTTATCTTGCGACAGGCATTCACAATAGGAAGAGCCACTATAAAATCACTGTCAAGCTCTTAGAAAACGAGTCCAACTGTTTTCACATGAGGCTTTGTAGAAACAATTGGAATGCCAGCAACTGTCTGTGTCTGCAGAAGTTTTTTGTTCTGCCTTTCATTTTTACATTTGACATGAAAACTACCACACTTTAATTTTGAAATAGATATAACTTCTCCAACAGCTGAAACAATTGCTTTCTCATGACAGTGCAGATATATGTTTTAGTTTCAAAGAATTGTTTTTGGAGTCCTTTTTGACTCACTTGTATAAACAAAGTGAGTCTATGTTTTAACCTGGTGTTCGGTTGTCTGTGTGTGTCTGTGTGTCCGTGGTAAACTTAAACATTGACATTTTCTCTGCAAATAATTTGTCAGTTGACACCAAATTAGGCATAAAAATAGGAAAAATTCAGTTCTTTCCAGTCATCTTGTTTAAAACAATATTGCACCTCTAGGATGGGCACAAAAAAATATAAAAAATGAAGCCTAATTATATGAAAACTGCATTTACTGTTATATTTATTTTTTTTGTATTCTCTAACCTTGGCACTTTGATCTGATATTCTGACCCAACAACAAGAGCAGTCATTATTATCATTTTTTGTTCAAACAGGAACCTCTTTTGCGAAGCATGGAAGTTTTATTTATTTTGCAAACATTTTGGTGCTGATAGTAAAAAAGGGAAATTACTCTGTAATTAATGCTAGGGGACTTAATTTGCTTTAAACTGATCTTTCTCATCTTAAACATTACATTTTGAAATTATACTCAATACATAAAAAGCTTGGATATTTTTTTTAAGTGTATCACAAGTGAGTCTTGAAGGCCTTGCCTCTCTTGTTAGTAACATGAAACAGACTTTCTGTATTTACAAAATTGGGCAGTCCACAGAAGTATGTATAAGCTCACTTGTTTGTAAGCTCTGTTTCATGTGTGACATCAGATGAGAAAACCATCATATGACTAATTTTCCTTTTGTTGCATGATGTCAGTATAGAAAAAAAATTCTTCATTTAAGGAGATAAAAACCTTGCTGGGCAGATGCACAGAAGTTTATTATTTCTTTTTACCATATTTTTTTTCCCCACAGTACATGGTCTATGATCTTTCTTCCAACTTGTTTACCAAGCTGGGTTGCTTACTTTTGCTTATCAGCTTGATTAAATATCTTTGCTCAGGTAAATTAGAACATCCATTATTTTCAGATACATTATGCCTCATTTGGTATTTTTTGTGGTTGAAGACAAACATGCTAATACTTGATTCTCAAAAGCAGACATCCAAATGCATTCCCTTTCATCCTCTGTCTCTTCATAACAATCATTGATTAAGAATGATCTTATTCAGGCACTACATTGTATACTTTTTTTCTTTTTTTTTCATATTTAAGGGGTTATATCAGAGTTCCCTGTCATTATTGTCAGTCTCATCAGAAACTGTATTACATGGGGATTGTGCATATTTTTGTACATAAAATCATGATGTGTCAAATGTCTTTCAAGGTTTGTGCCCCCTGAATTGTGTTGTGGTCTGAATTAAGCCACCTATATTTGAGGCAACAAAATACAAACACCACCATTATTCTATTCATTGCAGACAACTGTGAAAACCTGAAAACAAATCAGATGAAAGCAAATCAGATTTTAGGAGTTAGTTGTTTCTTCCTGTCACTGACACAGAAACTTTTTTCTCTTTGTGGTGTGAAGATTTCTACTAGTGTTAGGATTTATTAATCATCCCTCTTAAATTACACAAATATATGCATGGTGGCATTCTTTTTAGAATTCACACTTTTTCATGAAAGAATGGTAGCTTTTTTGTCAAAAATTTCATGTTTGCCTTTTACAATCACTTTGCATTGCAGGCATAGTGGGTTGAATTTTTGAATGTTTACATTCTGTTTGTTTTTAGTGCGAAGCCTGCAGCCATGGTTATATTCCATGTGGTCATCTCCAGAAAGTTTAAGCAGATTGAGTGCAACAACCATCATGTTTACCTGAGCTGGACACCAGATGAAAATAAGCCAAGTCAGTCAAACCTGATTGAGATGCATCCCAAAGAGTAAGAGTTTATATTTTCCACCAGTTTCATTTGTCTGGAATAGTTTAAACCTTCCAGAGATGATGAATGCAGAGGTTTAACACACTGACAGAATATGATAGTGTACATTATGATAAGGATAAATCATTACATGATAAGGTAAGATGGGACATACCTATACAATATTATACAGTATGATTAAATCTGATATTTTATGACAGTATTGTGTGACACACTAAAGGGCACCAACTCTGCACCAGGTAAATCATAATATATCTGTCAGTTTAGTTCAGACCACCAGTGGGCCTCAAATGCCTGCAAAACACCAAAACAACTGCAAAAGGATGGTCAGGTGATATTATGCATACAGACTACTCATTTTCCGATTGCATTGCATCTTTTTCAAACATTAGAAAACTGAGTAAGCAAAATAGGTTAATTATTAGATGTCAGGGGTATCCAAGCTGATACGCTGGGACACAAGGTTGTTTTGCAAATGTATGCAGGCTAGAAGGTCCTTGACACACAAGCCACAACCTAAAAAAAAGTCTTACTTTTTCTAAAGCAAACTCAGAATTGCCAAAAACATTTATGCAAACTGTTCCAATTTCATCATATCATGACCAGCTGCAATTTGTTCTGATGTTACGCTGTCATCAAAATTGTTCTGACAAGCTCATTTTTGGATTGCTAGGGTCACCCGCCTACTTTCTTTTTTGCAAGCTGCTTGGCATTTTTTCAGTGCACATTGTGCACTGAGTATGGACAGGTTTTGAGTTAAGCAACTGGTTTTTAAGAGGTGAAGCTAAGCCAAAGCCAGTCGCTTGCATGTTAACACTGAACCCACAAGCCGATTTGCCTGCCCAGAAGGAAAGGATTTGAGTGTTCAAAAACAAGAAACAAAATCAAATTGTTTTTTTAACTGAGTTCAGAGGAGATTGCCCTAATTCCAGCAACACACATTGATAGATAGGCAGATCAGTATAGATAGATGTGACCAAGAGATGTCACTCACAATCTAATGTTATTCCAAAATCTTTACATATTGAACAACTCCTATTAATTTAGGAATATGCTTTGTGAAATCAAAGGATAAAATATTAAAGGGAAATTAAATCCTCCAGAGAATCATTTCAAATAGAGAAAGAGCTATTTATCATGCCTGACACAACTTGAATTTTATCTCCTAAGTGAGTCACGTCAAATGTCATAACACTGTCAGTGACCACACCCACAGCACATGATCAAGAGACACCACTTACTGTTAAATTTCATGGTATTCCCAAATCTGTACGGGAGAAAAATCACAATCAACTTTCTAAAGCTACCAGTGAAAAGATGATGCTTGAATTAAGGAGAATATGAAACAGAACTAAACTAGTTATGTACATAAATGAGTAAATAGATAAATGTTATTAAACCAGGCCCTAATATCTTCATTTTGCAAAAGAGTATGGATCAAAGAGATATGCATATACATTACAATATACATACTTGCATATAATCTTTCTTGGATGTAGTGATTTGTTGAACAGAAAGAGGTAGCATCTGCTCATGTATAACTAAATTGACGTTGTGCACAGCCGATACGTATGCAAAGATAACTGCTCATGTAAGTGATGATTTATTGAGGATAGAGATACACATGTTGTCAGTTGATGAATTTTGAAGGGGGTGACATGAGGATGGGCTAGTCTTAACTCTCACTTGTTTTTTCTAGGAGATATGGAGACGTAGGGAGACTGTATGAAGCTGAAGTTGAAGAAAAGCAACTGCCCAGGAATACATTCCAGTACAAGTACTGTGTAGAGCAGGATGGCAATTGGGAGTGGGAGAAATTGTACTGGTCAAAACGCAGGATGCACAGAGAGTTTCAGTTACCTTCCATGGATGCTTTACAGAAAGGTAGGTCAGGGGTCTGGAGTCGTAATTATGCTCTCTCTCTCTCTCTCTCTCTCTCTCTCTCTCTCTCTCTCTCTCTCTCTCTCTCTCTTGTTTATGTTTATGATGTGCCTCTGAGGTGTTCACATGCTCTGGAAATTATTACCTAAAACTGTTGATCCTGTTACTTGCTTTGTTCTCAAGCCTGGAAAAAACAGTCGAAGCATTTCTTACTTAGTTCATATACAACAGAGACATAGAGAAATCAAACATAATATTGTAGTCATGCCCATTTGTTAAAAATTCAGGTCACTTTTCATACATTTATTTTACTTTCATGTTCTGTATCTTTTTTTGTGGGGCCTTGATCGTCCTGTTCCCCCCACACACCCCTCCTCCTCCGAACCTCTTTTTTTGTGGGGCCTCCATCCTCCTATTTCCCACCTTCTTTTTTTTCTTTTTCTTGTGTGGGGCCTCCATCCTTCTATTCCCCCCCCCCCTCACCCTCTGCCCCCTCTTTTTTTTTTTCTTGTGTGGGGCCTCCATCCTCCTATCCCCCCCCCCTTTTTTTTGCTTTTTCTTGTGTGGGGCCTCCATCCTCCTATCCCCCCCTCCTCTTTTTTTTCTTTTTATTTGTGTGGGGCCTCCATCCTCCTATCCCCCCCCCCCCCCTCTTTTTTTGCTTTTTCTTGAGTGGGGCCTCCATCCTCCTATTCCCCCCCCCCCCCCCTTTTCTTTCTTTTTCTTGTGTGGGGCCTCCATCCTCCTATCCCCCCCCCTCTTTTTTTGCTTTTTCTTGTGTGAGGCCTCCATCCTCCTATTCCCCTCCCTCTGTTTTTTTTTTCTTTTTCTTGTGTGGAGCCTCCATCCTCCTATTTTCCCCCTTCTTTTTTTTCTTTTTTTTGTGTGGAGCCTCTATCCTCTCTCTCTCCCCCCCCCCCCCCCACCCCCTCTCTTTTTTTTTTTTCTTGTGTGGGGCCTCCATCCTATTTTTTCTCATTTTCTTTTATTAGCCTTTTCCTTTTCTTTTTTTTATTGGGGGGGTGAGGGGGGGGGGGGGTTCTTGTATTTTTTCTTCTGCACATACATGTTTCTCTCCTCTCTTTTATTTACATCAGTACTCATCCATTCACTAACAGTTCTTTATCTGTTTGCTTCTCTATCAATGGACAGTATACTTGCATGCAAGATTTTAGTGTTAATTGAGTGTTTGCATTGTTTTTGGTTGTTCTAATGTATTTCCTGTCGGTTTGCCTGTCTCTTTCATTCGTCTCTGACTTCCTAGTTATCCCTTACTATATTACTTGATTACTTGCTTGATTATTTGATTCTTGCGGTGTAGAAGGCCTAACAGGCCTGTTCATCGTGCCAGGAAAAAGAAATCACTACACATTAGACTGTGTGTGGCATGCATGGCACATATGCAAAGGAGAAGAAAATATGGTAACCAGTTAACATACAGACAATCATATTTTTGATGATAAATGTAAATGGAAAGCAAATGATAAGCAAGAATGCACCATGTAAATAAGAAGGAGAATAATTAATATGAGAATAAGTAAATATTATAAGTATTATATGTATGTTCCGTTCTTTTTTTTCTGTTTGTTTTTGTTTTTTGTTTCGTTTGTTTTGTTTTGTTTTTTTTGGGGGGGGGTTGGTTGGTTCTATTTTTGTTTGTCATGTTCTTTTGCACAGCTGGATGTGCCCTAATAACCAAGTTTTTTTTTTTCTTCAAATGTTGTATTCTTGTTTGAACATGAATTGCAGGCTAAAAGCAGACTGTGTTTTACCAATCAGCAATAACTTACTAATAAATATATTCAAATAATGTTTCTTAATTCTTTCTGTTTTTACATTAAGAATACTAGTTATTACCTGCAGTGTGTGGATGTATGTATGAAACGATGTACGTGATATTTTTTACATTTGTATCTTCGTAATATTTGTTGGGGCTGTTGTTGGCTTTTACAGTTATGGCCCCCATGTTGTTTACTTGTCTATGTTGTGATAATGCACCTGACCAAATTTCTCCAGTTGGAGATAATAAAGTTATTCTTATCTTATCTTATCTTAAACATCTGATAATCTTTGAGGCAGTTTGAACAGTTTATGCCAAATAATACCTCAGTTACTGGTAGTTTTATATTAACATTAATATCTGTTAAAATTTTTTGCTCCATGAAATCCCAGAACTTCCATACCTCTGAACAGTCATAAAGAACTTGTTCAGTATGATTTGTAATATCTTTACAGTAAAACATTTGTAACTCTCTGATACTTTCATTTTATTGACTCACTTATATAAACAAAGTGAGTCTATGTTATAAGCCGTGTTCAGTTGTTTGCATGTGTGTGTGTGTGTGTGTGTGTGTGTGTGTCCATGGTAAACTTTAACATTGCCATTTTGTCTTAAAATACTTTGTCTGGCAATACCAAATTTGGATTAAACATCATTGGAAAAGAAAAATCTTCACAGTCATACCACTTAGGGGTTGTAAGTCTTCTGAATTAAGCCATTTTTCCAGATCATTAGTGGTTTATTTCATTGAGGCTCGATCCAGTTCCAAAAATACATTTGCCGTAACACAGGTTGTGTTTGATAAGATGATGGCATGACATTGTTTTTATTGTTCACATTTAAAAGAAAAGAAATGCAAATTCTGGACAGAACACTTGCAGTGACTAACTACATCATCAAATTGTTTTCTGCATGTAGATCTCTAAAGTGGACACTGAATTAACTAGAATGAACATAAAAGAAAATTTGAAATGGTATCTAGTATTTTCCTACATATTGATTTTAAGAAAAAAAATCAGACTGTTATTTTGTTCAAATCCTGTTGTTTTTTTCTCTTCAACTTATGTTCATGATAGTTTGTGGGAGACATTCTTTTCAAGAAAGAGGTCTCTGCCAAACTGTGGGGAGGTTTTCCTTAAATGAGATTGTTTCTCAACAATTAACATCCAGCAGCAAGTTCCAAGCCCAGTCAGCACATTGCGATGCAAAAGCAACTGTTGCTTGCTGTGCATGCTAACTTCACTTTTACAGAAATAAAATGGTTACTATGAGCATTGAACATTTTTTGACTCACATCTCTACCCTTTCCCCTCTACCCAGTGCAAATCAATTTTTAAAGCTGAAGGTGAAACCAAGACTGATTTTTTTTTTTTTTTTTTTTTTTATATTTCTTCCCCTTTCTTTTGGAAAGAGGAGATATCAGGGCCTGGATTTATTATTCATTCTATATTAGCACCTTCAGTGCCATGAACTGCCTTTTTGTTATCTATTCCTAAAGTGATTTTTTTTGTTATGGAGGGCAATAACAAAGCACAAAAAAATTCTAGCACAAAACTGCAGAAACTGTACATAACCTATGTTTCTGAAAGGAAAATGAACAGACTATCCATCTGTAACAAAATCATTCTGTGTTCATGTGCTGCAACTCCCGTATTCACTCATATTTATAACTGGGATTTTTCATGTATGACAGTTTTTACCCCACCATGTAGTCATGTAGTCAACCTTTTCCATTTGGAGGTATGAATCTGACAGATTCAGATTTATTTAACACACACATTAGAAATGAGTGAACCATAAACATGAGATAAACAAATTTCACATAATTTCTGAAATATGTTACTGATTGTAAGAGTAATTGAAACAAAAATCTAGAAAATGCATGAAAAAAAAAGTGTCTCCATACCATATGTATACACAGAACAAACTTCTGGTATTCTGCACAAATTCAGTCCAACATTCATGAATAGCTGTTTGGCAACTACAGTAGATACAGTCAGCAAACTGTTTTGTTTTGTGGTTTTTTTTGTTTGGTTGGTTTTGTCTAGTTGTTCAAGATATATAGAAATGAAAGTTATTACAAAGCGCAGCATACTATGTACACACATTGAAGAAAGAAGCATACTGATGACCAAGGACCACCTTGCCCACTACCCCTCACCCCCCGCCCAATCCCCCACTTCCCACCTCCACTGCATGACAGCTCCTCTTGCCACTAAACCTCTCCTGGCATGCCCATTGCCCTCACCTATGGGATATGAATAGTATCCCCCCCCCACCCCCAACATCCCCCCCCCCCCTCTCTCTCTCTCTCTCTCTCTCTCTCATATACACTTTCAGCACAACCTCAAAATTTGGGATGAACTGTGGAAAAAGTGGGGAGGGAGATGAGACTGGGGTCCAGGGTGGGAGGGGGTAGGTGAAGGGATGTGGGAAGGAAGGGAGACAGGGTGGGGGTGGTGCAGGTGACATTATCTGCACACTGTAACATATCCATCTCTTTCTCTCTTTCTCTCTCTCTCTTTCTCTCTTTACACACACACACACACACAGACATATATATATATATATATATATATAAGAGAGAGAGAGAGAGAGAGAGATGTGTGTGTGTGTTTGTGTGTGTGTTTGTGTGTGTCTTTTTATTTTATATGTGTGTATGTTTCAGGACTATGGCACATCTTTGACTGGATGGCTTATCCCAGTGGCTTGAAAAGTTTCTGGGATCCTGTGAAAAGAGTCTTCAACGCATCTTTTGGAGACATTGTTATCCGTGATATGCATCTTTCTTGCTCTTTGTTTCTTCCAACACCAGAGATGATCATCACCAACCTCAGCAGCAAAGTGGACAGAGCTGAACAGACTGCTGAAAAAATAATACACATGATTCATGTTCTTAGACAAAAGGGAGCTCACAGAACAGGAGGGTTTGATATTTGGCACATTGTGGGAAATGTAAGTTGACAAGTTTGATTCACTAAATGCCAAACTAGTAGATTCAGGCTCAGAATTGATGGCAGTATCAGTGTCACGCAGTTCTATTTTCAAATGGTATTTGGATTCATGTATATATTCCATTGAATTGTCAATTAACATTGTGTGACGGGGTGGTGAGGTGGTGTTAGAGAAGGTGAAGACAGGTAGAAGGTGTTAGCAGAAGAGAGCTGCAGCCATGCAAGGTAGAATCGGGAAGGCAGTGCGCTGGTTTTCTTCTTTTATTTTCTCATTCTTCCAGGCCAGGAGAGTTCTCTCTTGCCTGGCACTCGCTCACTCCTTATATTCAGTTCTGCCAAACCACAAAGCCAGCGACTGTCAAAACCGGCCCTCCGCGAGCCTTGAGGGGCTAAGCTTGTGTTTGTTTGACCAAATTTAGCGGCTTCTGACTTTCGGCTCGGGGAACTAAAATAGACATATAATATATCACACAAAACTACAAGAGACAAGCATTTTCTTAAGCTAAACCATTTTCTACAAAAATAATGTAATTAAAAACTGTAAACAAAAAGAGTCACTGAATGAACGAGCTTTTAACGAGTTCATGTATCATTTCTGTACATTACAACAATTAATACATTGCGATATGTAATATAATTGTAACAGTTAAGTAACTGAAAATCCTGAATTTCCAACTATATAAAAATCATCTATAGAATCTGCTTCTATAGTAAAGATTTTTTATGTCAAAATTCAAGAGAAGACTCAACGGACAGCTCCAGTGTCGGCACCGCTTGGTGGTGCTTTTGGCACTTGTGATCGACAATGAAATACTTTGTTTAAACCAACTACAACACAATTACACATGTATGATAAAAATCAGATTGATAACAGAAATGCAGACATCTGCAAGACATGCTATAAAAATGTCTAGGTATTGTAAAAACGTATTTTGCTCAAATCGGCACTGACGAATTCCAATGGCTTGAAGAAGAGATAGTTTTGTGGGGCCGAAATGCTGTCAGACATTTCGTACCATCGCATGCCTATAACTTAGGTGTACACAGAAAGCGGTACATGAGAAGAAAGCTTAAGCATTTACATTTTAATGCGCAATCGAAATTCCACGGCAACTATATTGATTTATAGAAAACGAAGGTATTTTGTATGTTGTATAAAATGTCTCTGGTAAACATTTAGCAACCTGTGTGTACCAGACATAGGACTGACTCTTGGTCTCAAATTTTATAAACCACATTACAATTATATGCGCTGTCCCACTGGCACATAACACATCTACCACAACTACCAAGTTAAAAATGTCTCCCATAGCAGTTTGCTGTATCATCCATGTGCACACACCCACACAAGAAAAATCCTCAACACACAATTAGCCTGCAGATTTATTCACCTTGAATATCATCATCATTTCCAGGCAAGGCAAGAAGTTTATTTCAAGTGCCCCCTGGGGGCATTGAAACATTACACACATACATCTTTTACACACACCATGTAAATAAAAAGTAACAAAAAAAACCCAAAGAAGCTAACTCAAGCAAACAAGCAAACACAATACAAGTCAATTTTCCCCAGTGATTGAATAATAACACAAATAATGATATACAAATCAAATTAGAACATGTAAATTTTCCAAATATTTGACTATCAATAGACAAAGTTCTATTGAAAAGAAATATGTATGGAATAGACAAAGGACTTCAATTTAACAGTACTCTTTGGTGGAGTGGGGGGGGGGGGGGGTTGGTTCAGAAAACAATAAGTAGAATTTTATGGAGTTTGGGCGGGTTCTTTTGTGTGTACTAATATAGACAAACATTTTTGTCTGATGTTGTCAAAAAAGGGACACAGAAATAGTTGATGAAATTTATCAGCAATGTCGTTTGTGGAACATTTTTCGGATTCTTTCATTTCTGGGTAAATTGTCAAAACGTTGTTTATTTACAGGCAGTGCATTATTGGTTGTTCTGAACTTTACTAATGATTCACACAGATTAATTGGCAATACTGTTAAATAAGCATATGGACCAAAATTGTGTTTAAACATCCTGTAATTGATATACATAGTATCATTATCTACATGTCTATTCCAGTCTTGCAAAAACTGATCTTTTGAACATTGCTTAACTTTCTCTTTAAACCATGTGGGATGTACATAACAAAACAAACAAACAAACAAAAAAAACCCTCTTGATTCAACCAGTAATTTTTTTAATCAAATTACATTCAGGAGGGTTTTAATACTTTCCAGATATTGATTCTGATGTATGTTGGTGGTGTATAAATTAAAGACATTTGTAAACAATGGAAGATATCTTTGAAGTACCTTGGTTTGTAACCAATTTATACAAAATGCTAGCATTTTGTTTTTACAGAGACAGACGTAGGAAATTTACCATTTTCACCAAATACCATGAAGGATGGGGTAGAAAATATCCTGAAACTGGAGATTACTGAAAATTGTGATTAAATGTAATTTTTATCAACTTGCACAGTTTACACTTTGTCCACATGATGTAGTTGAAATTATTATTTTAAAAGAAAATCTGTTACTACTTTTTTGTTTTTTTATTTTGTATCTTCAGATATTGTGCAAAAATATGATTGATATATGCAAGAATATGATTGTTATGAGTATGTAAGCACTGGTAACACCTCCACCTCTCCCCCTGCACTCAACTCCCTCCTCCCCTTCTCACCAATCCCTTGCCCAGTCCCCAGCATTTTGTCGTTTTTTAAATCAGCAGGAATTGCACATGAGGTATGAAAGCTTTACTTGTTTGATTATGAACGTGTCTTTTCCGCAACGTTGAGGCAATTATTCAAATATTGCAAATTATTTTATGTGTATTAATAATGAGGAAATGGATGTATGGAATTAAATAAATTATTAATGCATAAACATACTCACATTTTGAATAATTTGATGATGTGTACCTTGTTTTGCAGTGTGTTGAAGAACTACTTTTTACACCACTGAAGAAGAGTATGGAAACAGCTATCCAAGAAGACAAGCCTACAGTAAATTTGGCCATGTTTTTGCTGCACCTGCTCGACTTTACAAACAAGCCACTTTATTGCCAAGACAGACCCCTTGTCTTCAGGGCATTGCTCATCAAACCTGACCTGGAAAATAAGACATGTCCAGACATCACACTGTTGCACCATCATTTCCCAAATTTGATGAAAAACAAAGAGTATGTCTTTCTTTTCCTTTTTATATTCCAATCCATGGCATGATTACAAAATTGGTGTAGATGATGTTATTAATTTGTTGCCAGCCTAGTTTCACACATGAAATTTTCTTACAATGATGCAGAACTGTGCAGTTCAGTACTGTATAACTCTGTATATTTCAGAAGCATTTCAGATAAGAACATTTCGTATTCCAGAACAAGTTTGTTAATTGTTTCTGTTGACCACTTTCGAAATATTGAAAAAATTTCCCATATTCTATTATCTACAAACTATTGCTCAAATTATGTATTTAAAACATTTGTGTTGTATGAAAGAAAACAATTACCACTGACAACCTTTCAATCAATGCAGCATGTGTTTGGCACAATGCAACATGCGGTAACCTGTATGTTAATTTGTATAGTATAATTCTGTATCTGAAATGGAATTCTGAAGGTAGCTGTTGAGAGAGTAGCAGATAATTGTGATTCCAAATTTGTACATCTGAAAAACAAAAAATTATTTGATCAAATCCTTCCCTGTGGAACTTAGGAAAGCAGAAGATTGCATTATCAGCACAAGGGCAGCAAAGGCTTTATGGGATATATGTTTAATAGTCCAGATAGATATTAAGGTGCAGCCCCCCTCCCCCCCCCCCCCCCACACACACACAACACACACACACACACACACACACACACTAAAAATATACTTGTTTTCTATTCTTAGCTCAACAGGAAGCAAGAGTAGTTCTTTATAATGAAGTTATAATCCTGAGACAGGGCTTTTTCTCAATCATTTTGATTGTAGATACTATTCAGGCATTTCAAAATGACGATAATATTTTTTGTGCATAAAAGGTCTATTCAACCTTCACAGAATGAAATCCAAAAAGATGGAAATAGCATGCTTATTGTCAGAATATATCTGCAGAAAAAAAACAACTGGTTATACATTTATGATACAATCACATTTGTAGACATGTAAGTGAATAATTGCCCCAACAATGACAAACATGGGTTTAGTCCAGGTAAAAGTCAATCACTTCATCATAAACTGAGCAGTCAAGCATTTTTAAACCTTTTAGCGTATCCACTTTAGAGCGGTATGTCTCCTGGTTGCAATGGAGCCGATAACGTGTCTGCTGTGCATCCAGTTTGCCTCCTCTACAAAGAAGTTGGTCAACTGATCAGTAATAAAAAGCGTGAAAAATTAGAAAACATGTGATTCCTAGTAATCCTACCCATTGTATGTCAACCCTTGGTTTCATGAAAATAATGGATTATTGTCTGTTGTCAGTTTCCTGTCAGTTGAACATTGTGAAAAACAGTTTACTGACGGTCATGGCCACACCCCCTTCCATGCTCTCTGTCAGGCCTTTGACCTATCTTCTTTTGCCAGTCCCCTCTCTCTCCCCCGCCCCCTCTTCTCAAATTATATGAAAGTACTACACACTTACTTTCAGTCATTTTCTCCCACTCAAAATTGGTGTCTGATTGTAAGAGGACTGGAAAAAGCATCAAATATTGCTGTCAATTCCATCACTGTCATTGTCATCACCTTAGAGTTCAAACCAGTCAGACAAGATAGATATATCTCTCATCATTATTACCAAACATAATCATCTGCACAGGCTACAGAGTTGTTTAAATCCATTGACTAACTGGGACTACTGTCTTTGCTGGACAAAGTTTTAGATGTCCATTTGGCATATGACACAAACCTGCTTTTCATGCGCACTCGATGCAGTCCAGTCAGCAAAATATTATTGAAAAGAAAGGGGTCCTCCACCTGATGTATGCCTATTTGAATAGTGTGTTTATAATCCAGACACATTAAACTAACCATTCAGAGTATGTTTGTGTACATTAAGCCACACCCCGATGAAGGAAGAATCAGAATAGATGCAGGACGTAAGTAGATGTCTTATGGGCAGTTCTATGTAGGACATCAGCTGACATTTTGTAGGCACTGAATGGGTTAAAAATGAGTGGTGGCAAAATGTTAAATTTGTTGAGTGGTTCTAAGAGCTTCTATGCATAGGTGACAAGAAGACGTTTGCAAATGTCCAGTCCAGATAGAGTGTTTGCATACAATCATGTCTTGGTTACATCCAGTATGAGATATTGGCAAATCGTACTGATGCATCTGAGTTCAAGATATGCAACCTGACATTTCTTTTGATAAGCTGATGCAGTCAAAGATTGTGACCTATGAAGATATCTAGCTCATGTACACAATCAGAAATGTGTTTTTGGTGTAAAAAAAAAGGGGGGTTGGGGAGGGGGGCATGGGCAGGACAGAAGAGCCTACAGATTGAAAAGAGAATTGCAGAGATTTGATCTTGTTATCATTCTACTTCAGTTATTTAATATCAATGTGTTAACTTCAGAGACACAACTCTGAAGAGACCAACTAAAATTGTGTTATAGTTAGGAGGAGTGAGAGAATTGTGTCATCTGCATACATTTCATGAGAAACAGAATGGAAGTTAACCCCTAGGCTGCCTGCATGACGAGATAACTCGTCATGGCAAGCATGTATGCTTCACTGCCTGCATGACGAGATAACTCGTCATCGAAATATTCTGACTTTTCCCTGGTTTGCATTCACTTCCTTGGCAAAAATAGTGGTAGCTTTAGCCTGGGGAAGCTCTCTAGATTCTATTCATAGCTAGAAACCCTATCTACGTCATGAAGCAGTCCTTTATTTGAATGTTTTGGTTGGGTCACTGTCCAAGTGTTTGCCTGACTTCTCTCCTCACTCGCTCAACAAAATGTCGGACTGACGCCGTGCTCAAGACATGCGATCGTGACGAACTAAATCAACCATGATTTCTTCTTTAGCTGATGCTCAGAAAGAATTGAAGCGTAAATTCGAAGGAGAAGATAGAGATGAACATTTATAGGACGATCTGATAGAAAATAAAGGGACTAATCAAGAGAGTGGCCAAGATGCGACTGTCAGTGAGTGATGCTGGCTGTACAGATGTTAGCAGACAACAGATGACCGAATTAGCAGCAGAGAGATATTCTTGGCACGCAGCCAACGCAGTCTGATGAGAACTGAATCAAGTGACCGTGTGAGAGGGGTGAGGAGGAGGGGGGGTGGGGGTGTGGAGACTGAGGGGGCGTGGCCTCACATCCATCTTATCACTTGGAGAAGTCACAATGTATTGTGTATCTATCTCTTAAAAAATATATACATATTGTGGTTGTTCTAGTATGATTTTGTGTTTGCAGATATCCATTTCTCCAGAAAATATGATGTTTTTGTGCAAATTACCTGACTAATGTTTGTAATGAACAAGTTGAAAATGTGACAAAAAACAAAACACTGATTTCAAAACAACAGCATGTCACTAAAAATATATAAAATGGGAAAACAGCATGTGTTTTGTATTCTTTATTCATTTACCTTTCAGAAAATATATACTTTTATGGGTCTTTCTCCAATAACAAAGAGCACAGACTTTTTGGAAAATTTATACCCGTTTTTTGGGAAAAAACCCTGGCAAATAGATTTCACTTAAATCTTATTTTCCTGGCAGCGAAAGGGTTAATGAGATATGGAAAATGGGTTGTTCATTACTATAGAAAGTAATGAGCCCAGTACAGGTGAACTTGTTTTGGAATTGCTTCTGTTCACAAGAATTGTCTAGATTTTGTCTGAATTACAAGAATAAAACCCATGAAGGACAACGCTTTTTATTTCAAGCCTACATATTAGACACCAAAAAATATGTGAATTGTGTTCTATCAAAAGCAGCCTAAAGGTCAAGGAAAGACAAAGAGAGATAATAGCCTGATTGGCTGACAGATGAGCACCGAGAGGACTTGTCAGGCAAAAGAAGACTTGAATCATCAGCTGTTCAGTGATCTTAAATTGAAATAGGTGATTTTGTAATAGGTTGGTAAATATTTTTAGGCAGTGTGGATTCAGGCTTGGTTTCTTGAATTGTGGTTTTACTACAGTGGTTTTGAATCGGGGGAAATTCCAGAAGTTGGAGACTGACTTTTTTCAAAGGGTAATTCACAGTTCTACTTACTGTTGGCAGAAGGATGTGTATCGAAAAAAGCTTGGCTGGCAATAGAGTTTTGTATGGTTTTAAAGATTATTTTTAGTCAACAAGCAAGATGACTAACAATGCTACAGAATCAACCACTACTTTCTGTGAAAAGGTAAAACTGTCATGGATCTCTGCATTACCCTTATGTCTTGGTGAGCAATTTAATATCAGAGACAATAAAAAAACCTCTTGTTTTATGTTAACAAAGAAGTGGGTCTGAGTTGTGAAACAACTAGTTGAGAGTTGCAGGCCAAGAAATGATGGAAGATTAATAGGGAAACTTGTTTTTTGTTTACAAAGAAGTGGGTCTAAGTAACGAAACAACTATTTGTAAGTTGCAGACGAAGAAATGATGGAAGATTAAAAATATGTCTTCGCACAATCCACCCAATGTCACTTTTATCTGACTTGTGTGTATAAACAAAGCAAGTCCGTGTATTAACCATGTTTTGTTTGTCCATTTGTCAGTCTGTTTTGGGGATAGGATGTCGTCTGGACTGGATGTCTTGCTCATGCCCAAGGAAGTAGCTTGTTACCTATAGCCTCTCACCCCCAGGTGCCATGATTGTTGCTGGATCAATGATCTACTTGCTGGTTGTAAGGCTTCATGTACGGCATCTCAAACATTATTGATGTGTCATAATGTGACATCACATCCTAGTGGTATAATTGGGTGGACAGCTGGGCTCATCAGCTTGGTTGGAAGCCAGTTTACGAGAAGGAAATCCTGGCCACAAATCCTTAGTACCAGGTATCCTGGACAGCAGTGGAGTCCACTCTATGCACCTGGCAACTGTGGCCCATCCATGGGTAAATGGCCAGATTGCGCTTTGGCACCTTAGAAAAGGTCAAGAGAAAGGGAATATATAACAAAAACACTGTACAGGCTACTTGAACACAAGCATGGCAACAAATAAGAAAAAAAGGACATTGCAACCATTCATAATCATGCTGGAAATCACTTTCATTTACTTTGTTTCTGCTGAATTTATTTGGTTGTTTTCTAACATAGATGCTAATATGAACATTATTTTTAGATCTGCATAAACCTCCAACTACAAGCTTACTTGTACATTTTGTTTGTGTCTTTATTAAAATGCAGAAGATAAAAAAAATCTCAATGATGATGATGTCAGATCGATTATATCAGTCTAAAACCAGATAAAAACAAAGGCAATAAACCGGTAGTTTGAAATGGAGAGGTATACAGATACCTGTGGTGTTGATCAGCAAATTTGAGCAACCATGAAGTGGATGACTCTCAAATGTGTGATCCTAGTTTTCCTATTTGAGTCCATAGCACATTCACGTCTGGGTAGGACTCGCCACTGGAAGGAAAATCCCTACCTCTAATGGGGTTCAAACTTGCATCTTTCCAATCATTATCTGCAACATGAACCACTTTTCCATGACAGCTGGTCAGATCATATGGAAGTTGTATAGTTGCAATAATATTGATTGAACCAGATCTGTTGTTGCTTTCTTTTAATGTCCATTTTGCCACAGCTGTGATAGCAAGATGTAAAAGTAATCACTAATGAAACTCTTGTGGGTTTTCTTTTGACCTGTTCAGTGCTCTTAAGATACCAACTGATGACCTACACTAAATGTTACCTCACTGCCTATAAGATGTCCATTGATTCATCTATTCTTGGTGTTTTCTTCATTGGATTTGGAGCTTGGTTCAGTGAACATAAGCAGACTCTGAACAGTTAGTTTGATATGTCTGGATTTTAACATACTATTTAAATGAGCATATTCCAGGTGGAAGATCCCTTTCTTCTTGATAATGTTTTGCAAACTAGGCCACATTGAGTATGCATGAAAAGTGGGTTTGCCTTGTATACAAAAAAGGCATCAGAAACTTTGTCCAGCAGAGACAGTCAGTCAGTAGATTTACACAACTTTGCAGACTGTGCAGATGATTAAGTATGTGCATAACAGTAAGAGATGGATCTGTCTTGTCTTATGATTCGTTTGAACTCGAAGGTGATGACAACAACCGTGATGAAAATGACAGCAATATTCAACATTTTGTTCAGTCCATCTATCCAGTCAGATGTTTTGAGTGGGTGACATTAGTTAACAAGAAGGTGCAGTATGTAATCGCTTAGTTTGAGAAGAGGGGGAGGAGAGAGAGAGAGGAGTGATGTAAGACGAGACGTCCAAGGCCAGGCAGAGGGCATGGAAGGGGGCATGGTTGTGAACATTAGTGAACTGCCTTTTTACAGTGTTTAATTAGTGAGAATGGAAAAACAGCCAATAACCCACAATCTTCATGAAACCCAGTGTTGATAGACAATGGATGAGGATTACATGTTTTTATTTTTCATGCTTTTTGTCACTAATCAGTTGACCAGCTTCTGTGTGGAGGAGGCAAACTGAATGTACAGCAAACACTTTATTGGCTCAATTGCAGCCAGGAGGGTGTATCATCAAACAGTTTCCCCCTCTAAAGAGGGGGAGGTGGGGGATGTTCTTAGTTGTGAAAAAGCCATACTGCTCAGTTTCTGAGAACATTTTTGACTTTCATCTTGACTGAACCCTTGTTTGTCTTCGTTGGGACAGTTACTAACTTACATGTCTACAAGAGTTGTGATTATTTACTTTTTCTGTGTTTCCTATAGTTTATTAACCCTGAATCCTCCAAAATCCTTGGAAATGGCAGAATACTTTTTTTAAAACAAAATTCTCTGGCACTGAATCAGTTAAAGATGACAGATTAATAAAACAACAAAAACAAATGATGAAATATGAATGGCAGTTGGCATAAGAATCAAATACAAAGCCTCCTGTCTCTGCTACCATGTCATATCTGGAACTGCACCCTGATACCTCTCTCTGACATCTTTCAAATCTATATACCCACCTGTTCTCTTCACTCTCTTCCGCATCCCAAAGTACAAATGAGAACAGCACGGTGGTCGAGCCTTTTCATCATCTGCTGTGCAAATATGGAACTCCTTGCCTCACCATGTCTATCACAGCCCTATACTGCCTTCTTTTAAATCTAACCTCAAGACTTTCCTCTTCCAGCAGCATTTCCTCTTGACCCTCTGTCATACATGAAGGTAGTTAGTTGATGGTGTAGGTATATTTACAACGCTGTATTGTGTGTGCGTTGAATGTACAAATGGATGGATGGATGCATGCATGCATGCACGTATGTATGTATGTTTGTATTGTACGTACGAGTTTGTATGCACATATATATGTTTATTGTGCATGATTGTGAGTTGAGGACTGAGTGTGTTTCATATGCGTATGTGTGTGGATTGTAAAGCACTTTGTGCAATGAGAAAAGTGCTGATGAATGTCCAGTTATTTTTTAATAACACAAGTTTTGTCTTTTCAGAACATTGTCGAGGAAATGCATGCATTGGGTCCTTTATGTTTGGAACGAAGGCATACCACATTGGATCTACACGATACCTTTGCAACATCTGTCAAGTGGTCAGTGTCAACCATTCCAGACCCTGTATCCTGATGAATTTCACAGAAGACCAGAGTGGTGGGGCACATCCACAGTTGACAAGAAAATCAGTGACTTCAAGAATGCAGCGTGTCATGGCTGGTTTTTGGAGTAAGTGAAGTATTTTTCAGTCTAGTTTAAATGACTGGGATAAAATACAATGACATGACCACTTTTGTAAAGGTTTAGATACTTTTGGCTCTTTGGGTAAAAATAATGAAGGTATGCAATTGATGTGTTTCAGTTTTGTGCATGTGTTTCTTAAATTAAGCATTTTTCTCAATCGAAATAGGACATACTGTGAAGTTTTCATTGGTAACAGCAAAAAACAGGCTCATTACAATTTACAAAACAGCCCAGTATTTATGCATGTCAAGGTATGAATTGATGTTGTGAAGTAAAAAAAAAAAAAAAAAATTAAAGAAAGTTTATGGAATAATCCCCATGTTGGAAAATGGCATAGAAATTTTAATTCCATATGTTAGATGCCAAATGACTAAATATCAGCAGGAGGTAATTAATAAGAATATTGTATTTGTGTCGCTTTTTTTTTAATATTGAACTCGATACACAACACACATGCAGCCGATGTACACAGAAAAGAAAAAAAATCTAATTTCTGGAAGGTGAAAATATTGTTATGTTTGTCTCAAAATCCACAACATTTTCACTAGGCTGTATCGGGTTCATTGCTGTTTAGGAAAAAATTATGTTTTGTTAAGGTGCAGTTTTAAGATAGCGCGACATTCCATTTCTTGTCTGCAATTCAAAGAAAAAGAAAATTATGGATGGAGCACACAGAATGACACTAACAATACCATAAACTTTGTATGATACACACCAGTGTTAAATACAGGGTGCTGAATTAACTGGAATTAATTTGCTGAATGTGTGTCAGCAACACAGTTTACAAGTTTACTTGATTTATAGTAGGTTTCTGTGGGAATCATTCAGCATGCAATAGCTACTATAGCAACATTTGTAATGAAATAGTATCTAAGCACTGGAGTGGAGGAAAGGATGGGTAAAGGTCAAAACTACGAGCGCGTACAAATATAGAGTCGTCCAGAGATGCAATCAATTTCCATTACAAATTTTCAATTTTATAAAAAAATATATATAAATAAATAATTTTAAAAGAAAGATAAATGATAAAAAGAAAAACTGTTCTGATGGTGTGTAAACATTTTTTTTTTTTAATTCGGATCAAGGTGCATTTAACATATTATCAAATTGCAGTAGTTAAATTGTTATGTAAATGAAAATTTGTTTTTTTTCTATGGAGTTTTGCACGATAAGTGTTTCTATTTTTATTTTATTTCATTTTTTTATGGTTTGTCCAAGCTGCAATGTCTGCGATGAAGACAGGGAAAGTTTGAAACTGTAATAGGTCTTTGCTATGATCATAGTAGGCTGCCTTAGGTTGAATTGTTCTGGTTTCAGCAAATAACTTTTGGTTCAACGAACAGTTTTTTTCTGATGGTGAATAAAACTATGATTTGGATTAATAATTATGTTTATGTAATGGTTTCACTTGAGAATTTCTTTTACCATCTTATCAGAAATAATTAAGCAGCCAAACTGTCACTTCTGTATCTGCCAGAGGAAAAAAAAGTCAGAACATCAATAACTCAGAACCACATGACAGGGCTCTCTTTGTTCCGTAGACAGGTATTTTCAATACTTATTCAGTATTGAGTTACAGAGGCCATTTCATAATTTGTATATATAACAGAGAAGCAATGCCTTCAAGACTGACTTGTGATACACACTTTATCCAATGAAGGAATCACAAGATTAAACAGTTTTAAGCTTGAAAAAAAAAAGGTACTGGAGTGGGATTGGACCATGTACATGAAACTCAGAAGTAAGTAGACTTACCACAGGGCCAAGAAACATCTGATGACTCGCATTAAAAAAATATATGGCTTAATTTAAAGTGATAAGAATGTTTGGATTATCTTATTATGATGTCTCTGGATTATTTCAGAAATTTTTTAAAGTTCGTAGTAAAGGAGACAGTGCCATCCTTAGGCACACTGCAACATGTTGCCATTTTCTTCAGATCTGTGCAGACCAGTGTACACTACCAAAACTGAGGAGTGCTGTTGATTCAATATCTATATGTCCATTCCAGTTAAATTGGTTTCCACTTTAAAATGTTAATATGCAATAAGCATGTCAGGGGTGTTGTTAATGTCATTCTTTGTGTACTGTCCAGAGTTTTTTTTAATTTCTTTTCCTTTAATTGCAAACAAGAAATGATGTCATGCCATCTTCAAACCCAAACAAATGATAAGGCATCTAGGTAACTGGGAAGAGCCCATTGAATTTTCTAGATCCAGAGTCTCAACAAAATAAACTGTTCATGATCTGGAACTACTACTTAATCCGGAAGGCTAACAACATATCATTGATATGACTGTAAAGAATGTTTTTCACTATATCTAATTGTAATTTGGTATTGGCAGAAAAAGTATTTCCAGATGAAATGAATTCGTTAAGGTTTACCATGGACACACACACACACACACACACACACACACACAGACACACACACACACACACACACACACACACACACACACACACTTTTGACTCACTTGTATAAACAAAGAGTCTATGTAATAACCTTGAGTTCAGTTTTGTGTGTGTGTGAGGTCAAGTCAGGTCAAGTCAAAATTATCTGTATTGAGGGTAAAAGAATAAGCTCATAAAACCTTTTCTGCATCTTGCTCTCAGGGGGGAGGGGGGGGGGTGAACAGAAATGTAATGAAGATAAATGTTGAGGGAGGAGTGGGTGTAGGGAAAGCATGACATGAAAATGTGTGTGAGTGTGTGTGTGTGTCAGAGAGAGAGAGAGAGAGAGAGATATCTGTACACAGTGAGAGGAATGAGTGATTGGGCCTTGAAGGGTGGCTGGGGGCTGTAGGGTGATTATTCATTCTTTATTGTTATTTGTTTTTAATCTGTACACCTTAATACATGTATATGTATGAATATGATTATATATATAATATCCATTGTATGTTTGTGTGTATATAATATATGTGTGTGTGTGTGTGTATCAGTGTATGTGTGTATGCATGTGTGCACATGTTCAAAGTCTGTGTGCCTGTGTATTGGATAGATGGCATTGTGTGTGCATGTCCCTATGTTTTAGATATGAGCATTTTTTTTATTTGTGTGTTCGTTTTTGTACTTTAGAAATATACTTACAATGCCCATCATGCCCTCTGGTAAGTAGGACTTCCACTCTTGTCTGTTTTGGGCCAGTCTCTGAATGGTACCCCAAGTGTGCTTCAGAGTCTTGAGTTCTCCTTCAGCTATTCTGAGCCAAGTGTTCTTTGGACTTCCTCTCTTGTGTCTACTATCTGGTGTCTGGGTGATCTTACCTTGATCTCTTCACTTGACATGTCCTTTCCATCTCCACCACCTTCTCATAATATTGGTCTCCATGTTATCTTTATTGCATAGGGCAAGTTGTTGTTGATTGGAGATGGTGTTGGGCCAGAAGATTTGCTGGATTCATCATAGGTTTTTTGTGTGGAAGGTTGACAACTTTGTCATTTTCAGTCATCCTCCAGCATTTTCAGCCATAGAGCAGTGTGGAAAGTACACAACTCTGGTACATTTTCAGCTTTGTGTTGATGCCATACTGGGAGGTTTCCTTGTGCTGTTCAGCATTCTGAAGGTGATTCTGGCCTTGCTGAGACAGTTCTTTATGTCGGTGCCCGCTTCTCCATCATGCATGACAGCGCTACTACTACCCAGGTACATAAACTCTTCAGTTGTGGGTAGATTGTTACGTTTACTTGGATTGATGAAGGGGTTTGAATGTTCAGTGTCAATAACTTCTGGCTTGTTTTTAGGCCTATTTGCTATTCAAAGGTGCTGGGTTGTCTACTCTTGCGTGTGATGATGAGTGTGGGAGACAGTGCTAGGTTGTCTGCAAAGCCAGGATCTTCCATCATTGAGAGGAGAGTCCATCTTTCACCTCTTGGTTGATGTTCACTTGTTCTTCACATCACCCAATCTATGGTCATGTTGAAGAGCAGTGCTGACATTTTGCATCCTTGCCTTACTCCTATCTTCACCTGGAAACTGTTTGCTGTTTCCTACCATGCATGTGAAGTTGGTGTAAAAGTTCTTGATGAGAAGGATGATGTGCTGTGGGACGCCATGGGCTTTCCCAGTGAATGCTGCCAGATGCCTTCTTGAAATCTACAAAGTTGATGTGAGCCACCTCTGTAGCTCTGTATACTGCTCAATGATGTTATGCAGGATAAATATCTGGTCAGCACATTATCTTCCTATCCAGAAATCTGCCTGCTTGTTCCTTAGCTGCTTGTCTACTGCATCTGACAATGAGAAGAAGAAATAATTCTCTGATGATCTATATTGAATTTGCTTGGAATCAGCAGAAGGGTGATTCCACACCAGATATTGCAGTTACATGGTGTGCCTTTCTTTGGCATCTTTACAGTAATGCCCTTTGTCCAGTCTTCTGGTATCTTCTTTTCACATATGGCTGTACTGAGTGGCTGAAGCATTTTGGCCATAGAAATATCCTTAAATTAAAAATTTGAAAATAGATTATTTATGTGACACTGCATTTAATCATGGTTTGGAAAAAAAATGACATAACAGATATGTATAACTATAATGCTGTACTTTTCCTTAATTTTAGATCTGAATGACATTGTAGCATTTTTGTAATCAACAGATCTGAGACGGTTGTGTACAAAACCCTGTCAGCAGCTTTCAGAGCAGATCCACTCATGCTGAGGACTTTTGTTGCCACCTTGAACCTGAACCAAGTCCTCATTTTGCTTATGAATGAAGATCTACCCACAGAGGTTGTCTTGGCTTCACTCTTTTTTCATTTGCATACAGATGCCCATTCCTGTAAGAGCAGACAAAAGGTAATTCTAAGTGCAGAACAACTGTTTAAATACCCTTGTTTATTTGGTTGAAATGTTGCTCATGAACATTGCATCAAATGTGCCAGAAAAGAATAAACATTTCAGTTACTGCTGGATATACTGATTATTTTCTGCATTCAGTGATGTATTGTCATTTGCTTCAGACAAGGCTGATATCTTTGGATGGAATTCAGACTGCTCTTCCATAGAATTGCAACAGTGTTTGTACAAAATGAACTGCAGGGGGAAACATGCATATAAAAAATAGTAATGATGATATATATATAAAAATGACTGCAAATTATTTCAGTATGTATATATATATATATATTGCTTGGCAGCCAAACTGAGTGGATGATGCATATTTTTTCAGTTGTAGGATTATTTACATGCTCATTTATTGCCTGCATCTGTGTATCATACACACACACACATGCACACTCCTCACACACACACACACACACACACACACACACACACACACACACTCATATTTCTAGACATTGGGGGAAGTTTTTCTCCAGATGCCATGCTGCTCAGAATACAATTGAAAAGGGTTTTTTGGTGGCCGTTTGTTTTTAAATTGAGGGACAATCTACCTTTTTTGTTTACAGTCCAATTGATAGGTAGGTCAGAGGGACCTCATCCGTTGTGTCCTGTGGAGCAGTGAATTTCTCTGTTTTCTACTGTGTGTAGTTCTGAAAGTTTGTCTTTTTTTTTTCTTCAAAGTCAGGTTGGAGTTGCTGACAGAGAGTCATTTGTCCTCTTCTTCTTATGACCCCAGGTCATGCTGTCAGATGGTCATTCCAGTCTGCAGCATGAAGTCCACTGTCCTCTGCAGTGCGGCAGGTGGTCCCCAGAGCTTCTTTTGGAGTTCCACCACACAGGGCCTGGTTTCCCTCCTCAGTGCACCAAAAGTTGGGCAGAACTGTAGCAAGTGCTCTGGTGTCTGCGAACCCCTGCCGCATGGGCATCCTCAGTAGGGGACAGTCTCAGTTTGTAGAGGTGTGAAAGGAGCCTACAATGTCCAGTTTTCAGTTGGAAGAGGACTACTTGCTGTGCTCTGTTTAATGTCCAGAGAGCATCCTCCTCCGATCCAGCTTGGTGTTTGTTTTTCCATTGCTCTCTGAACTGGCTCTTCAGGATTGCTCATGCTTCACTATATGAGACAGGATGGACAGTCTGTTCCATTTTGCTGCCCACCTTTGACAGCCTGTCAGCCTCCTCATTTCCGCTGACTCCACAGTGTGATGGGACCCACTGGAGGATCAGCACTGTCCTCTGGCTCAATGTCCCCAGTGCCTGCCTGATGTCTCACAGGATCTGGCTTTCTTCTCCTGCAGTTAGACTTTGCAGCACTGATTTGCAGTCCGTCAGGATGACTGTGTGCATAGGCAGCTCTTCTCTGGAATTCAGAGTCTGTGCTGCATGAAACAGTGCACAAGCCTCCGCTCTGTAGTTTGTGGACAGCTGACATGTAGGGATGGACTTTATGACACGGCTGCTGTCTGGGAATCTAATGAAAAGACCCCCATCACCATTTTTTACAGCACTCTCAGCAGAGCCATCTGTGTAGACATGGGTCCATCTGTCACATGAATAGTCTATTCATGCTCTGAGGGAAAGACCTTTGTGTTTCATAAATCTTAGACAGCATGACTACCCGCCCTTAAATTCTTCTATTTTCTTTCCTGCAGTGATCAATTTTGCTTTGATTTGAATCTGAACAGCCATCCGCTCTCTGTGTGTTGACCCAGTCTTCAAGTTCATCTTTCAGCTCAGGCCATCAGCATTTCCTACCTCTGAAAGCCTTGGCTGACTTTTTGTAGCAAGAAAGTTAACCCCTCTTCTGCCTCCAATGTCTGATCACAGATTCATTCACTTCAAAGTCATGGTCAGCAGCTTGGTTTCCCGTTTCACTGGCCAGTTTGAATGCCTTCAGTTTGAAAGCTGCATCGTAACCATCTTTACGATGATGGACATTGTCTGAGCAAGGGCGA
Source organism: Babylonia areolata (assembly GCF_041734735.1). Classification (NCBI taxonomy): domain Eukaryota; kingdom Metazoa; phylum Mollusca; class Gastropoda; order Neogastropoda; family Buccinidae; genus Babylonia; species Babylonia areolata. The sequence goes on from NC_134899.1 coordinate 22,640,628, forward strand.
TCAGCTGACTGTTTCGTGTGCATAAAGGCCATGTGTAAATTTGGAGCAAAAAACATGAACAGTTAACACAAGCACATTTTTGCAGTGAGTTTTGAATTCATGAAGAGTTAAAACCAGTTTTGAAACCTAATGTGAATTTGAATATCGACTGGATACTAACAGCAACACCTGATATGAACATGTCATTGGAAAAACATGCCACATTGGAAAAATCTACAAACAAGCTGCATCATTATTTTAGCCACAGAGATCATAGTTTTGGGAAAAAGTTGTATCTAGTAGTCTGAATTTTACAGTACATGTCTAGATCATAGCAAACCACTTAGCAGTTGAAAGATATTTTGTTGGACGTTCTATTCACTCAAAATATAGGTTTAATTTGTACCAAGTGAATATTTTTATAATTTGTGATAAGTAAACTTTAACAAGGACTCTTGCTTTGAACAGCATCTAGTACGAGAGGGTGCTGTTTATTGTTTGTCTCCCTTTGACCTAGACTTGGGTATTTGGGGTGTGGCAGACTAGAGTGTTTAAAATTACAGACACCAAAGATGTCAGTTAGCAGGTACATAAACTTTGTTCACAGATGTGAAAAGGAGAAGGTGGAAATGATATGAAATGTGTTGGTGCCCTGGCATTCCTAGTAAATTAAATGTGTTGGTGCCCTGGCATTCCAAGTACAAAATGGGAAGTTTATTTTAGATATTTAATAAACAAATACACTTGAAAGAAGGAATGTAACATTGGAGGGTGCAAAAAATGATTAAGGGCTTATTTTGTAGAACCAGCCAAGGGAATAAAAAGATTAAAAGGATCACCTAGAGTTAAGTGTAATTGAGCTTTTTTTTCTTTGGGGGGTTTTTTGTTGTTGTTTTTTGATACTTTGTTACATCAGTTTCTACATGGACATATGAAAGAACATGCAGGTGTAATAGTTAAAAGTACTGGTCAAAGAAGAAGATTCTTCCATGTTCATTTGTTAGCTGGGAGGATGTGGGGATGAGTTTAATACAACACAACATGTTTAGAGATAGCCTACAGTTTATTGTTACCTTGATCTGTTGACAGGATATTGTGCAGATTATCAGAAAAACTGCAGAAACAGTTGGAGTTATGATCAAAACAGCAGGGTAAGACATTCTCTACATGTAGTGTTTGTGACAGCAGTATGGATCAAATGTCTTGTTCCAAACTGTGCAAATGTGTGTGTACGTGCACATGCATGTGCGCATGTGCACGTGCGTTTGTGTGTGTGTGTGAAAGAGACAGATATGCACGCGTTTGTGTGTGTGTGAAAGAGACAGATATGCTTTGGTTGATGTTGTTTTTTTTCTCTTTCTAAAGATGAAATTCATGTCAGAAACCATTGTGTAGTCACAGATGTAGTTCATAGAGGCAAACTACCTTGTGTAACTTTTTTATGCAATGTATTCTATGCAGTCTCAGTGGCATTAACTTGCACCGCTAATTCCGATTGCTTAACACATACCCTTACCTTGGCTCTTGATCTGTTGCATTTCTAATACAGGTGTTCCACAAGAATTTATCAGTGTTAGATGATGGTGATCAGTAGTGCATAATCTGATTCAGCATGTGCACCTCCCACTGATCTCCCTGTTGACAACAACACTTCTATCACTGCAGATCTAGACTGAGTGTCTCCCGTGGAGTGGCCACCACTCAGTCTGCTTTAAGGTCCCATTGCAGTGGCCTATTTGAACTCGGATTAACCCAATGGTCAGAACTGACCTCCCCTAATTGTTGGATTATACCCACCTCCTAATGGATATAGGGATCATTCTAGGCCTGCTTGAAATTACCCCAGCAGTAAATTTGACAAACTCATAATTGACCCCCTCTCCCCTGTTTGGATGAGATTAACTTCAGTGAGGGAGGGAGGCCGGGAGGGGGGGGGGGGACATTTTATTTTAATTTGGATCAACCTCCACTCATTTCCTCATGGTAGTTGATGCCAACCCATCTTCTAGGTGTATCATGCTGAGCTGCCTAGAATTGGACCCCTTCCTTCACTTGTTTTCCCCTCTGAAATATACATTTTAAGCTTTTTCTTGTTTGTTTTGTTGTTATTTATTTTATTTTATTTTGTTGTTGGTTTTCTTGTTTTTTTTTGTTTTTGTTTTTTGTTTTTTTAATTTGTTTGTTTGTTTTTGCTGTTCAGATGATTTTTATTTCCAATCCTGTTTTTGAATCAGGAATCAGGATATTTATATACTTCACTTGAAATGACCCTTGGGGTAAATTTGGTCAAGTCAGACCTTACCTCACTTCCCCTAGTTGAGATTCAAACCCCAGAACCAAATATCACCACAGAAAGTAATGTGGTTGGACCAGCAGCTGTGGCAAAATGATTAGCATCATAGACTGATGGCAGCAGGAGGTTGTGGGTTGATTCCCAGCAGAGGTAGGATTTTGGGCCAACTTCTTCCCAGAGTATAGTGTGCTGTGGGCTTGACTGAGAAGCATAGTCAAGTAACATTTGTTTCATGGATGCTCTTAAGTGTGTTTGCTCAGATTTCCTGACCAGCAAATGTACACAGACATCGAATATTCTTAAAATGCATGCCTCAAGACACACTGGGGCAATTGCTGCGCCAGACAATAGGGGAAAGAATGAAAGTGATTAGTTAAGGTGTGTGGGGGACAGTGGTGCATGAAAGGTAAATATGAGTTTGTGAAAGAAGAAAGAGAAAGATGTGGGAAAAAAGAGGAGGATGGAGGCCCCACAAAAAAAGGAAAGGAAAAAAAAGAAGGAAAAAAGTGGGGAAAAAAGAGGAGGTTGGAGGCCCCACTAAAAAAAAAAAAAAGCAAGCACTGCATGTGTCTGTATCTCTTGGGCCTGCTTAATGCCATGATAAACTATGAAAGGAATAGAGTACAGTCACTTAATGCCAGATCTAAAGTGGACCTCCACTTTACATTAGTAGTGCCTTCGTCATCATCTTACTCATTCATCATCAATATATTCCACAAATTATCCAAATTCTGTGGCCTCTCATGCCATGCTCCTATGGCAACCTCAGTATCGATCCCCCTCCACTTCCATATTGGAAGTGAGTCCTGTCAAAGGTATTAGGTGTCAGCAGATTCACGGGTGACTGTCTTTGGAGGAGCATGGTGGTGGTTTCACTCTGGGGAGGACACTCACTCAGTCCATGAAGCCATTACAGAATCTTCATAAACGGGGGCCCAAGCTGGTACTCCTCAAAAAGACTACCCTTTTAGACTCAGACTATAAACAAGCGAATGTTCTCCCACTAATCCGTAGATTAAAGTACAATAAAGAAATCATGATGCAAAAGATTATGACAGGTAATGCACCACCAACATTAATAGACAAATTTTCTGTAAATTCATCAAGGAATCCCACCAAAGTCCATATCCCAATTCCAAGAATTGACTTGTTCAAATCCAGTCTGGTTTACTCAGGCGCCACCCTATGGAACTCACTCCCAGAAACAATTAAACAGCACCATTGCCCAACCACCTTCAAAAAACATTGCCTTTCCCACCTTATGCCATAATGTGTAATGTAAATCATTCATTTTATTGATACTGTTTGTCAAATGTGTATGGTTGACAGAACCTCCCTCACCCTCTATCCCCCATTCTGATGTGTAATGCGGTGTGTGTTGTGTGTGTTTGTTTCTTTGATTTTGTTCAATTTTTTTTTCCTATGCATTTTACTAACACCATGCTAGTGCCTGTATGCCATGTGTGTGTGTGTTCGTGTGTGCGTGCGTGTGTGTGTGTGTGTGTGTGTGTGGTTGTTTTGTTTTGATTTATGCATATTCTTTCCCTCTGTTGTGTATCTCTACTAACACCATGCTTTCATTTTATTAAATATTGTGTAGTGTAGACCCTATTCAGGGCAGGGACTGGATGTAAAAAAGCACACTAGTGCTTGTCTATTATCCCCGAAATAAAGAATTTGTCTTGTCTTGTCTTGTCTTGTCTTGTCTAGCTTCATAACTAAGCAGTTATTTTGTCATTAGGGGGCATAGTTAGTTATGTTCCATATATCTTAGAATAGGCACTACTGAATAGCACCAAAGTGACTCAGCAGCACTGCAGGGTCTCCTATGGTGTGTGGCTGCCTAGCAACCTAAAATCAATGGCTTTCTGTGGACTGGCACCATGACTGCAACAGACAAATGCAGGTGTGGCCATGTATGAGGGACTCAAAATGATTGATGTGGGAGTAATGCCACTGAAACAGTGCAGATTATGGGGCAGCAAGGGAAAACTAAAAATGGTCAGAAGGGGTGAAAAAAGCCCAGGCAGTGAAAGCCCATAGCCCCCTAGGAACATCCCATTCCTGCCTTGCAGTCAAGAGGGAGGTCAATATAAGCCAGACCAGGTCACCCTTACCCTTGTTTTTTTCCTGCATAGCTGTTAGGGTGAAAGGGGGTCCAGTGCATTCTAGCTGAATGCAGCCACCCCTTTGTGTCTTCCATGGAAGAAAGAAAGAGGATGGGGGAAGAGGGATTCATTACATGTTTGTTAAGTTGGCTGCCACTACCCTTTTCTCTCCTTGTTTTGATGTAGATAGATGGTGGTCCAGTACAGTCTAGCACCATTCCTCTTGTTTCCTCCATGGTGTAATGTGGAGGGAGGAGGATGAAGGGTGGTCAGCACAAGTTGGCCAAGAGCTACCCTCCCCATATTTCTGCCATGGTATGATGTGAAGTAAAGAGGTCAGTGCAAACTAACCAATAAACAACCTTTCCCAGTTACTTCTGTCATGTTGGAATAAAGACAGGGGTGAGGTGGAGGACTGTACAAGTCACTATAGAACTACTACCTTCCTCCACTTCCAACACGTCGTGAAGTGGTGAATTGTCAGTATATTTGTATTTGTATTTCTTTTTATCACACCAGATTTCTCTGTGTGAAATTTGGGCTGCTCTCCCCAGGGAGAGCACGTCGCTGTACAACAGCGCCACCCTTTTTTTTTTTTTTTTTTTTTTTCCTGCATGCAGTTTTTTTTGTTTTTCCTATCGAAATGGAATTTTCTACAGAATTTTGCCAGGAACAACCCTTTTGTTGCCGTGGGTTCTTTTACGTGCGTTAAGTGCATGCTAGCACACAGGACCTTGGTTTATCATCTCATCCGAATGACTAGTGTCCAGGCCACCACTCAAGGTCTAGTGGAGGGGGGTCGGGGGGGGATATCGGCGGCTGAGCCGTGATTCGAACCAGTGTGCTCAGATTCTCTTGCTTCCTAGGTGGACGCGTTACCTCTAGGCCATCACTCCACACCAGGCCATACCAGTGACCCCCCCCCCCCACCCCCTCTCGCCCTTCCTTTTTCATTAGCTCATTAATTGCAAGCGGAAGGCTCTTATACTGAAGAGGTAAATGTTGACAAAGAATACCACAATTCTAACGACGGAAGTTAAAGGTTGGGTCATTCAGACACCCACTGGACATCCGAGGGGTCTGTGTAGAGGAGAAGAGAGGACTGGCCGTACTGAGTGAGTTAAAACCCGGATCAAAGAGACCAATTTCTGACTAAGGTTTTTTTGTTTGTTTTTTTTGTGTTTTTTTTTTTTCCCGGACTTTCTTGGGTCGACCACCGTTTTATTATATATATATATATATAAATTCATTATGACATTCAGAATAGATGAGAAAAAATGTGAACATAAACAATAACAGATATAAGTGATTATGTTGATATATATACATACATATATACACACACACATATATATATATATATACACAAACACACATACACATATATATATATATATATACATACATATACATACACACATATATATATACACATATATACATATATATATATATATATATATACATATACACACATACACATGCATATATAGTTCATTACACAATCAAACACATGAATCATTTTATGGTTTTTAGTGACAATATATAAAGTCACAGACACAAACACATACACCGAAACATAAGAACACGCGCACGCACGCACGCACACACACACACACACACACACACACACACACACACACGTTTTGCTATGTCATTCATCTTTATGCTGAGTGCAGAGTTGCAGTCATTTCTAGCCCAGCCATGTTACCATTGTCTTCTACGTTCGTTGACACACACCCCCCCCCCCCCCCCCCCCCCCCCCCTTTTTTTTCCCCCATCGCTGTATCTTCATACTATTACACATCACATTACTGTTACAAAGACCTCTCTGATCGCTGTATCTTCATACGTTATTTCTGACTAAGGTGGTGTTGATCTTGACAAGCCTCAAATGACACCCCAGAGGTCATTCAGGGCTGGCCCAGGGGTATAATCCTGTAGGGGGGCATGGGGGTGTGCTAGTTTAACATCTTTACACCAATCTTTCCATTTTAAACCACAGCACACTGTATTCTGTGAAGAAGCTGATCGTCGGCTGAAAAATATCACAGCGATAAACCTCTGATTGGGGTTTATTCTTACATACTCCCAGACTGACGGTTGTTAGTTGGTGATGCTGACAACATTGTCACAGCAGCTGATCTATAGTGTTTATCAATGCATACAGAGTGTAACAGATGTCATTGTTTATGCAGGCAAGCCACGGTGTTAGACAAGAAGCACTACACCATGCTGGGTGCCATCTGTGAGGACCTGCTGAAGGAAGTGACGGAGACTCATCCCTGTGAGGATGCTGTTGTACAGGCTGTGGTGCTCCTTCAGCTCTCAATTCTCACCATGCTGGCCCGGCCAGATCAGTGTGACTCAAAAAGAAACACAGTCATCAAGGATCAGCTTAAGTACTCAATTAACATATGGTTACAGCGCATCCATTGTAAGTCTTCTGCTGACTTTGAATATCTAATGGAGGTTTGTCATATTTTTTTTCTCTTTAGATACCAAAATGAAACATGGCAAGGTTGAATGCCTAGAAAATATATTGGTTAAACCAAAGTCATGTTGAGTGGTGATACGATGTCCATTTATAGTTTCTTCAAAAAAGTGTCATTGTTCATTAATGAATCAGAAGACATCACACTACAGCTTCTTATCCTTTTGAGAATTACCCATTTGAAACTAATTGATAAAATCCACTAACTAGTTACCAGCCCACCAGTTGAATAGTTGACAAACTGTTTTTTCCATGAAAGTTTTAAGGGGTATATATCAGATGTAATTTCCTTCTGTTTTCTATTCACTGACAGCTTCATTGCATTTTTTGATGCCAGAGAAGTGCTTACACAAATCTCAGTTTTCAACTGTTCAGGTATTCCTCGTGTGCATGATCTGTCATTTCACCTGACATTTTCCCATTCATCCCATGAAAAAAGGGGAAAAAAACACCTTTACCTAAAATATGTGCTTTAGGTTTAATCCCTTTTCAAACATTATATTCAGATTTAATAGGATATCATATCTGCAATTAACTTTCATTCCTGCAGCATGTTTTTCCGATTTACAGGAATCTTACCCTTCATTCCTGGATCACGGAAAACCGTCCAGCATAGAATTTTCACTTTCCTTCCTACATCATGGAAGCTCAGTTCTTGCAGAAAGCACTTTGAATTTCACTTGAGCCGCATTATCAGCATGCGTAATCTATCTTTGACCAGGTCACTAGATGATGAGTTCTACAACGCTTGATCAGATGATGGTTTCAATCTGTTACAATTGTATGAAGAGGAGCGAGTGCAGTTTGCTGCTGCCACAGAAGCACAGACAGCAAGTGAAAAGTTCAGAAAGTACAAAATTAATGAGAAAATTGTGGTGCATATTTGTTCAGTAACTAACGTGACTGCTTCAAAGCATATCACACACGTGTCACCTTTGTCTGACATAATTTATGACATGATGTCTGTGACAGACATGTATGTAAAGAAAGTTTCGCTTGTGAATAGTTTATGTTCAAGAACTGTGTAAATACTGTTCCGATTCTGGTTCAAATGCTGCTTGTGTAGTGAAAGGCATATATTCTCTTTGAGACCAACTTCAAATCATTTTTTGTTGTAAGGACAATAACAGTGACAATTGTGACAGCTTTTTATGGATATGACTAGCAGTTTGGCACTGTGGTACATATAAGGCACTACTCAGTGAGTATCGGTACCTGTATGATGTGCATAATTTGCAAGCAAAACACTGTTCTGCATCTGTTAAGTACTTGTATGTATTGTGTTTGACCCCAAACTCACCTGTTTTACACCCGAGTGTCACCACAGATGAGATGTCACTCTATAGTGTCAGCAGAGTCACAGACTAATTCTTACATCAGTTCTGTGCACAACAGTACATGACAATCTTAGTGTACTGTATAATAAGCAGTGTTGCCAGAAGTCTTTAAAATATATACCCCATTTCAAACTTTCTTTCTTTTATCTAAATACAGGAAGGAAAGGAACATACATACCATAGGAATCTTGGAACAAGAGGAAGTAATGGTTCATAAAAAAAAAAAAAAAAGGAACAAAAGAATTAAGCACATTTTAGCGATTGTTTTTGTAATTTCTTTCATTTTGTAAAAATGAACTGCATCATCCAGTTCCCAGGTGTGTTTGTTTCATTTAAGTGAACTGTTTTATAATACTTTGATATTTGCTGTTACCTCAGTTCCCATTTTGGATAAGAGCATGCTATATTGGTTTGATATGTATTGTGGAAAATCTACCATTGTAATTCTTTATTTCTAATTTCCTGGGTGCACGTTTTTGCTGGAGACTAGTACTGTCGTCTGATACTGATATTCACATGTACACGCGCGTGCATACACACACACACACACACACACACACGGAAAGTACATTCAAGACTATTGATATGAATTATTCTGCCTAACTTGAAAGGTTTTTTTTTCTTTTTTTTCTTTTTGCAGCTCGTGAGAGAGTGTGTTACAAAATCAGAAGAAATTTCAAACCACACCACCGCTGCTGAACTGAAGTCTTTTTTCCTACAGATTATGAAAAAAAATCTGGTCCAGGTATGTTTAAAACCAATAGGAACATATTTTGTATGCGTTTGCACAGTAAGTTATTAGTGCAGCCAGAGATAGTTTGTATATAAGTAATTGTGTATGAAGTGCTTTTTCATAGATCCCTAGATCTCTCACTGTCTTTCTCTTTTTATGACAAGAAGTATCACAGCTCAATAGATTACATTTCAAGACAAATATAACTGGGAAAGAATTGTTTCCATTTTTTTAATTGGTTAGGAAACAGAAGTCCATTTTGTGATACCATGTTTTCAGACAATAGAATGATTTTTTCCTTCCAAATATTTTAATTGTCCATCTTCATATACACTAACCTTACCATTAGCATGTATTCCTGACAAAGCATTTAAAATGTATAAGGCGTATCTTTGTTTTATGATGCATCAGTTTGTAACCATTCCTTTGACATGGGACAAATACCTGTTCAGTACAATAGTGTTCACTCTCTCTCATTTCTCTCTTTGTGTGTGTTTGTGTGTGCGTGTGTGTGTGTGTTTGTGTGTGTGCGTGCATGTGTACATGTCACTTAAACTTCTTTAAATGTCATTGTATACCATAAAAGGGTTTATGGATGAAAGATGGAGATCATTAACACAAAATTATATCTTTGTGTCTGTGTATGTGTGTGTGTGTGTGTGTGTGTGTGTGCATATATATGTTACAGAGATGTTAGTCATTGATTTAGCCATCATATTTGTAAATGATATGTGTGCATTACCTTGAAATCTGCTTTATGACACACAATTCACCATGATTTATCAATGCAAAAGCCGGTGCATCCCAGGAAATTCACTACTGACGAGAAAAAACAAATTACTTCAGTTGTTCTTGCATTTTAAAGTTAATGCCAGAAACAATCTCATTATCTTGCATATGCAAATATCACGGTGGTGTTTATGGGGTATGCAAAAACACTTTCGCTCCTCCCCACGTGAAAATGCTACCTTCAAGCAACAACACAAAACAAAACAAACAAAAAAAAAACAACAAAAGACAACACTTTACATTGAAATGCCTATCCTGGTATTAGTACTATTCTTCAGACATAAAAACTATGTTAACATTCTTATGCTACTGTTGTGGCCATTACAAGATAGAAAAGAAAAATTCATAGCTTGACTTCATTACTATCACGATGGCCACTGTCATTACTTTTCCTTAAAGTTGATAAAACAACTGCTATAATTCCAGAAAATCAATATTGTCAACACTCCACACTGTATCGTACCTGTATAAGGAAGCCGGCATTCTGTTGTTTATGTGTTGTTAACAGTTCTGTTTTTTTCTTGACTGAAGAGTTGTTTTGTTGTGCATATATACATATATTACACACAATAAAATAACTATTTCACATATATCTCATTATTCAGGTTTATAATGCATCAGTTTGTAACTATTCCAAATCCATGGTAAAGTAGCCATAACCACAAACGCATGTGCACACCCACACATGTACTCACAGTTTCAGTTTCAGTAGCTCAAGGAGGCGTCATTGCGTTCGGACAAATCCATATACGCTACACCACATCTGCCAAGCAGATGCCTGACCAGCAGCGTAACCCAACGCGCTTAGTCAGGCCTTGGAAAAAAAAAAAAAAAAAAAAAAAAAAATATATATATATATATATATATATATATATATACACACATAGATAAGCGTACATAAATAAATAATAATTATGATTTAAAAAAAAAAAAAAAGGATTAGTAGTAATGAAAATAATGATAAAATAATAATAATAATAAATAAATAATTAAATAAATAAGACAACAATGATGATAAATAAGCAAATAAATACAAAACATGAAGACACACATTCACACATACACCCACACATGCATAACAGATATGCCTCAAAAAAGCAGTTTCACAGATATGAAAGCACAGTCAAATACATATAAACGTACATGAGCTCCAACACACACACACA
>NC_134899.1:22656526-22669026 GCF_041734735.1 Babylonia areolata
TCATCCACAAAAAAGAGAGTCCATGAGGGTGTGGGTTCGAATCCCACTCTTACCCTTTCTCCCAAGTTTGACTGGAAAATCAAACTGAACATGTAGTCATTCGGATGAGATGATAAACTGATGTCCTGTTTGCAGCACGCACTTGGCTCACTGAAAAAGAACCCACGGCAACCAGTATTGTCCTCTGGCAAAATTATGTAAAAAGAAATCCACTCTGACAGGTACATAGATATAGATATATAAGCATGCACTCAAGGCGTGACAAGCGCATTGGGTTATGCTGCTGCCAGGCATCTGACTAGTAGGTGTGGTGTAGTGTATATGGATTTGTCTGAATGCAGTGATGCCTCCTTGAGAAACTGAAACTAGATATGCATCCACATCTTTTCAGGAATTTTCAGTTCTGTTTTAAAGTTGATGTTTCCCAAAAGCCACCACTCAGAAAGCTTGATGTGAGGAGCATCAGCCAGTCACTCTCTTCATGGTAAATGCTGGATGTTATCGTCAGTACCCTCTCAAAAATTTACAATAATGCTTTGAAAATGGTTGATGACAAAGTACAAATGGTTTGAATCAGCAGTGTATTGCCTTTGTGATTTTGGCACCCAAAATGTTGCAGAAGTTTTACATGTCACTGAAGGCAATTAAGTTAGTTCTTGTGGTGACAGAATCTTGTCAGATGGTTTACTTTATGAGAATGAAAGTGAGAGTGATGATTTGCAGAGAGAGTGGTGGGTGGGGGTAGTTGTAGAGTTAGATTCTGCAAGAAAAGGGGAGAGAGCAGAACAGAAGGCCAATGTGTACATAAGGTACAGCAACATTTGTAGTTTTCTGTTTTCATGTATTTTAGACTCCTTGTTGTTCTTACACACATTTATGGTTCACTCATTGCTAACCCATGTGTTAAAAAAGCTTCAAACTATCAGAATTTGATAGTGTTCACTCCAACCCTTCTGGGATGGGACCTACTTTCTCACACAGAAGGAATCTGGGACATGGAAAGTTAAATAAAGTTTTATTCCTATACAAACAATTCCAAATACAAACAAATAACAACAAAGTAAACCCTGAACCAATAAATAATATACCGTTATAAACTATGGCTCAACTCTAATGCACTCAAAACACACATGCACACACACACACCCTCCCCCCCCCCCACCCCCCGCCTGCCCCCCCCTCGCCCTTTTGATATTAGATACTAGCAAACTGAGGTACCAAATAGTAAGTCAGTGCTCAATACAATGATTGGAAGAACTATCATGGCTTGACCAAGTGACTTCAGCTGGCAAATGAACTCACACAAGTTATCCAGTTGCGTCAAACATAAACACAGTAAACATGGTTTCTGTTCAACATTCGTATCCGCTGAAAGCAGGATAAGTTCAGCCTAATCTTCATCAGTGTGAGTAAATGAGAAAGAATGTCATTCCTAATGTTCTAGAACAGTCGAATAAACTATCCGTGAGTGGAGACGTCACTGATTGATGTTTGAAAGAATGAAATAGAATACTGCTACTAATATTTACATCAAACAATGATAAGACCTGTGACTGAACAACAACGCAGTTGTTCTGACAAAGTTTACTAACTTAAAAACAAGATCAGCACATTTAAAATGAAGTACTTAACAGTAGAATGTGAGACAGCTAATTGTGTGGGAATACTGAGTGTGTGGACGCAATCACAACACTGGTGATTCTGACCAGCCGGAAGCCTAACAGCTTTCGTTTCAAATTCGAATTTGAAATGGCATCACGCATGAGTGAGTCATTGTAGACCAGCTGGTTGGTTGCGAGAAAGGCGTCTGCTATACAGCTCATGCATGAAGCAGTCATTGTAGCCAGCTGATCACTTGGATACACTTTGTACCTGTTCAGGCACAAATTTCTAAGCAATCTTTTAACTGATTTGCATTGAATTGGTCGTAAATTAAAGAGCTCAACACAACCTTTCTAGAAAATATTAGATAAAGCATTGATAAAGGATTGATTTATAAACTTAATTCAAGCTACCTGAAATTGAGCCTTCTTAACAAGTTCAGAGTAGAAAAAATACTTATTGCATAGAATCAGCATCATTCATGGAAATAGATCAGGTTAACTTAGGCAAACCCTTATAGTATAGAATAAAAGAGGGTTGCACAGTTGTTTCCATGTTTGATATTCACAACATTTTAATCTGATAAAAGAGATAATTGATGAAGTAGTGAGCACAAGAAACACAAATTTCAGTTGAATGATTTGTAGCCCAAACTGGTTGTTGCAGTATGACATTGGGTGCCACTGATGAAAATCTGCTTTATATAATGGCTTTCTTCTTCTTCTTTTCGTTGCACGACCAACATCAACTTGCTGATGATTCTGTCGTGGTTGATGCATGCTGGGCATTTTTGTGTCTCCATAACCCACCAAACACTGACATGGACGACAGGATCTTTAACATGCATATTTGATTTTCTGCGTGCGTATACACATGAAGGGGGTTCAGGCACTAGCAGGTCTGCACATATGTTGACCTGGGAGATCGGAAAAATCTCCACCCTTAATCCACCAGGTGCCATTACCAAGATTCAAACCCGGGACCCTCAGATTGAAAGTCCAACACATTAACCACTCCGCTAATGCGCCCGTATCGGTTAACGCCTGAACACTATGAAAGTATGGTTTTGAAATAGTATGAAAGTAAGTTTCCCAATAAGCAATCACATATCAAAATTAAAAAAAAAAGGGAATATTTGATGATCAAGGCACTGCGTGTCAGTCAGTTGGTCAACTGTTGTCGACAATAGAGCAAAAATGTCTGCTATGCTGTGTTGGTCTGTCACTGTGCAATTGCTGTTTAAATTATTATAATTATGGGTATTTCAATGAAACTAACATGCGCCAGGTTATTCTGATATAGGCTCTATGTCCTTTTCTGAAATTTGAAATTTCTATAGTAAGCACACACATATGTACACTTGTGCATACCCTTGCACATGCACGCACGCACACACGCACGCGTGCTTGCACATTCACACACAGAAAAAACAAGACTAGATGGAGAGATGGTGTAGATGAGAATTAATACAGGGTTTGTGCCAAAATGACAAGTTATTGAATCCCAACTTAGATCATGAACACAATAAATGCTTTCTGTCTGTCAGGAAAGATTTGATCCATGTACTGCTTTTAAAACCACAAAGATTAGTGATTTAACATGTGATGTTTGAAAGACAAATGTAAATTGTGATCATCCATCTTCTTCTGTTTTTCCACATCTTGTTTAGTTGTTTATTCTATATCATGTTGTTGTTTTTTGTAGAAAACGAAGTGTTGCATTACCATATTGTATTTTTGTTGGTTTGTTGTTGTTGTTGTTTTAGTGCAAAATATCAGAACAGCTGACTGTCTTTGTTATTGCAGGAGCTGAACCTGATTGAAGCATGTTTACAAACTCCGAACTTCTTTCACTCGGCACTTCAGACTCCCCTGTCTGACATGTTCAAGGCAAAATGCAGCAGGAGAGTTGTCCATTCACCTGAAGATTACCTAGAGCTTGTGTTCACATGGAAACCAATGGTGATATTCCTGCGCAGTTACAGAAGTAAGAACAATTTCTTTGTGAGCACTTTCACTGTGATAAACATTCACGTTTGGCATTACATATTTATTGTGTCAAACTGGTGCAAGCTTTGCCCAGTAGGTTGACTCTGCTGACCAATTCATGTGGCTAATGCAGCACTAAGATGGACTTCCAGTCTTAGGTCTAGCTCAGCAAATCAGCATGATTTGATTCCCTTCAGCACTGAGCACTACTGCTCTCTTATTCATTATGTAAACCAACAGTGACATAATGATGCCCATGTTTATGTTCTGTCCCATCACTAACCTTTTCCACTCACTTTGTGTGATTTCCCTCTTGTCTTTATTTATTTATGTGATTCACATTCCCTTCTCTACCAGAGCTTTTGATCCCTTCAATTTATCATTTTTCATTATTAGTTCCTTTCTCCTCTCCTTATCTCAACTCTAGAATTGAGTTCCTGGTCAAAGCCATGCCAATCATGTGTATCGTTACATGCATTGTCTTGCTCTGCCATAGTCAGCTGCAGGTGGTGCAGTTCCATCTGGTTCTTGACTGGCTTTCCACATTGAGGCCACCAGCTCTGCTGTCTGAGGGCAATATTAATTACATTCTTTTTAGACAAACAGGAGTCCGAGGGTAAAAACGCACACAGTAAGTCACCCCACAAGACTGGAAAGGGTAAGAGGGCAACAAATAAATGTTGCGTGCCTCAGCCTCTGACACAGAGAGCAGTAGATGGACAATCATCCATCAACCCCAATTCACTGTGTGCCAAGTAATAAAAAAGAAGTTAGAGTAGATTCAGCTTCTCCCTTGAACCAGTCACGGCACATACTGTCCATGTCCTCTGCTGCTTTCAACTTGCTTCCACCCTTGATCACAGGATAATGGGTGACAGCAACGTCAAGTTGGAACCACCTAGATATGAACTTGCCCATTGTTGAATAGGAAATAGCATGCGCTTGAGCAAATTTGGGCGCTCTTGTCATGCTCAACCTGGTTTAATCCCACTGAAACCTCTGTGCTCTCACAGCCAGGAGTCTAGGGATGAATGAGGATGTTTGGGCCTTACTTACATGTAGCCAGATCTGGCTGCTGTCCTGGCACTGATCTTGTGGCTAGCACTTAATTCTCTGGAGCAGATCCACACCTTTCACCACAAGACATGATGATAGCAGATTGCAATTGCTAGAGATTGGTGTGGCTGTCCACTTTGGCAACAGGGGTTGAGCCATCATCATACAGACGTAGTGACCAACCAGAGGACAAGTCCTAAGACTTCAGGTTATCATCTCCACAGTCTAGACACAGAGAGTGTTCACTTATCAATAAAGTATATGAAATGTTTGTATAGTAATGTTGTATAGTCAACTATCAGTATATGAAAAAGTTAAGAGGAACTGCTGGTAAAATTTTGTTTTTCAGCACTCAGTCTCATGAATGTGTACTCTGGGACAAAGTGACTTGGTATATCTTTCCTTTGTTTTATTTAAAACATACTTGGTGGCTTGTTCATCTAATCAATTGTGTGTGTGTGTGGGGGGGGGGGGGTTTGTGTGTGTGTGTTTTTTTTGTTTGTTTGTTTGTTTTTG
This sequence comes from Babylonia areolata, assembly GCF_041734735.1. Taxonomy (NCBI): domain Eukaryota; kingdom Metazoa; phylum Mollusca; class Gastropoda; order Neogastropoda; family Buccinidae; genus Babylonia; species Babylonia areolata. Next base: position 22,661,689 of record NC_134899.1, read on the forward strand.
TTGTGCAGTATTTGCATGATCTTGATCTGTTCTGAAATTCCTGTGTTCATCTTAAGTGGTGTATATCTTGCCTCTTGTCGTAAAATAATGAAGGATTCTCTACTGTATTATGTTAAATTGTTGCATTTGCACTGAATAGGAATGAAACTTGATAAATGTTGTCTTCCAGAGGACAGACATGGGCAGTCTTTGGTCAGCCAGGAGGTTGCAGAAAAAATTGAAGAAATCCAGACATTTCTGCAGAATTTTAAGAACAAAATCATCAGTGGACAAGTCAAGATAAGTGAACTTCAGTGGCTTATTTGTGATGAACATAGATCCAGGTTTGGTGAAGTTGTCCAGGCTGTGTTTGAAGATGGGGGAAAGGCTGTTGCAGCTCTGGACCTTCGAGCCAAAGAACTTGAAGCATTTCAAAGTTTGGCATCTGATGTGGTCTGCTTACTGAGATCCTGCCAGAATTTCATCAAGACAGGTGTGTATTATTTGTTTTGACAGTTTTGTTGCATTGCTTTAAATAAGTTATAATAAAATGAGTCTTCAGTTTGGTTTTGAAGCTGGAATGGACAGAGAATGTTTTAATTTATCTGGAATGGAGTTCCACTGGGTGGGGTGGCGAATGCGAAAAAACTTTAACTGAAGGACTTTACACTAACCAGGAATTTGGAGAATATGACCATCCGATGGTGAACGTAATTGTCTTGTTCGAATGAAGACAGTGGAGAGAATCAGAGAAAGCTTTTAAACAATGTGTGGAGAGTTATATTCAGTCCTGGACTATATTGGCAACCAGTGAAGTTGTTTAAGAAGAGGCCAAGTATGGTTGCACTCAGGACATTTTGAGTACAAAATGATTTCGAAAAGACAAAAGTACAAATGAAAGTTTTGGTTGTGTCAACAGACAGGAAGTGATGAATGGAAGTGATGTTGTGGAGTTCTGTGTTCTGTATATCCTGACTTGCAGACGTTGGAAACATGCTTGTCCATAGACATATCACTACAGAGAATGATACCTGGATTTTATTGCATGATCTCGAAGGGAATGTCAGTCTTACCTACATGGGTAGATTTGGGTACAGAGTCTTGGAAAGGCAATCTTTTAGTCTTGATCACAGTGCTCTTCATGTCTTTCAGCTTGGGTTTGTGTTTATCTGGGTTTTATCTCTTGAACTGATGTATGTCCTCATGTCTGATATGGGTGTGTTGATTTGTTCTAGGGAGCTGATTTCTGTATCTGTGTGACATTTGCAAGTGCATGATAAATGATGGAGTATTCTTTGAAAGTTTGGTTTCATGGATATGAAATAGTAGTAGTGGTAGTAGTAGCATGAAAAATGCAATGAGAGAAATAAACTTATTTCAATCTCATCATTTACCAATATGTAGCAACACTCTCTTGCTATCATTGCTTGAAATTTTTGTATCTAGAATACTAGGTACATATATGAAAGGAGGGGAAAAACTTTCTAATAAAGAAAGAAATTGTTTCTTAGTTCAGTGTGCTTGATGGGTTTTGAAAATAATGTTGAATGCTAGTGTACCAAGAGCAGATAACTCCACACTCACAGTCATTTATGTCCCTGAATAAATGCATGCACACCTGTATGCACATAAACACCAAAAGTTTGTTTCAAGCCAATAACATTTTTTTCACATAACGATTTGTTTGTTTTTTGTTTTAAATAGATGACGCAATGAAAGAATTTGACAACTTCAGAGAAAAAACTGGAAACCTGAGTGGAATGAAGGTAAAGGACATTTGTGAGCAGCCAGCAAATCCAGGAAATGTCAAGGTTACAGAGTACTTGCCTACTGTCCACATGGAGGCTGTTCCTGAACGTTTTAGACAATACCTGCCTCAACTTGGACGAAGGCTGAATTCTTTAGTATTTGATAACATGCTACGGAGGTGTGCTGGAGACCAGAACATCTCCCCAGACAGCAGATTCTGGGAGGTGTTGATGTCTGTGTGGCATGAAGCAGAAGGAGAGTGGAAACATGCCAGCGATTCCATGAGGGAAGGACAAATAAGTGTGGAAGAAGTAGGGAGACTTTTTTCAGCAATAGAAAGGAATGACAAATGGAAGGAGAAATGCAACGAAGAGATGGAGAACATGTGTGAGGGTGGACCAAATGACTGGGTGAACCAAAGGATGCAGCAGTTCCTGTGTCTGTCCAATATTAACACCCAGAGAGAGGCTGCCAGCATCCTGTGCCGTATCAAAGAAGACTTTGGCTTCTCAGGGGACACGGAGAACATTCGCAGTTTTCAGGAAGTGGTGAGTATGAAATGATTTATGTTTCCTCCAAAATATATGTACCACATCATTTTTTTTTTTCTTATCTCATATTAGAAATATTCTCAGAACAAATATCAGGAACTTATGTGTGAAATAAATGTTACAGGCTTCTGGTAAAAAATAATTTGACATTAACACTGGCCATTTATAATGTAGGTCACAGGGAAAGTATACACCCTCAGTAAGTTAACATATTTGTCTCATGTGAGATGCCAGTGAAACGATAACATGCTCAGGTTAAGGACTACATACCTACTGTTCAGGTTAAGGACTGTTCCCTTGTTTTATGAAAGAATATTGTGTGTGTGTGTGTGTGTGTGTGTGTGTGCCATGGAAGCTGCAATACGTAGCCTAGAAATGAGTGTGTGGAGGAGGGGGTAGGGGGGTGCAGGGTAATGTGTGCGTGTGTGTGTGTGTTGGGGCTCATATACGTTTATGTGTATTTGATTGTGCTTTCATATCTGTGAAACTGCATGTTTGTTGCATATCTGTTATGCATATGTGTGTGTACGTGTGAATGTATGTCTGCATGTTTTACATTTATTTGCTTATTTATCATCACTGTTGTCTTTTTTATTTATTTATATTATTTTATTTATGTATTTCTTTATTTTTTATTACCTTTTTTTTTTTTGTACGCTTACAGTTGACTTCATCATTTTTTTGTGCCTTATAAATATTATTATTAGTAGTAGTAGTAGTAGTTCTTTTTTATGTATTCATCTATTATTTATTTATTTATTTACTTATTTCTTTTTATTTTATTCTTTTTTTTCTTTTTGTTTTTTTTTGGTTGGTTGGTTTGTTTGTTTTGTTATTCTATTAAAAAAAAATTTTCATTTATTTTAATTTTATTTTATTTTATTTTATTTTTTCTTTCTCAAGGCCTGACTAAGCGCATTGGGTTACGCTGCTGGTCAGGCATCTGCTTGGTGGATGTGGTGTAGCATGTATGGATTTGTCCAAACGTAGTGACGCCTCCTTGAGCTACTGATACTGATACTGCATGTGTTTAATCATATTAGACTGGAGATAAAATAACAGATGTTGTACTCTCACTGATTTGTGTTTATATGTGTTTTGTAGAAGGAAACACTGAGTGAAATATGTAGTTGTTTCTTTCATGAAAGTCTTAAGTTAAAGTTGAATAGAAAAATTGAGTAGATGGAGTATATTTTTTTAACTCAAATAACACATAAGCATAAAAAAGATGGTTATCAGCATCTTTCTTTTTACTTTATTGTGTCCCTGAAAATTTGTTATGCAGGTCTATGCTCATTCAGACATTTACATACAATAGTTATTGTTAGCTTGAATATTTGATGATGACACTGAAAGAAGCACATACGATTCTTGCAACTTAGTTCACTTTACAGTGTGATGGGAAATTTGCATTCCAATCCCAGTCTTTAAACAGTCTTTAGGGAAGGTGAACAGGGTGAGAGGACTCTCGTATAACAATGAATTTTGTTTTAATTTTAGAGATTAGATTTAGTCAAGTTTTGGTTTGCATTGTTTGCTTTTGTAATATGTGTTAATAAAGCACAGTCCCCTCCCACCCCTTTCCATCATGCAGGATGTGTCCAAACCCATCAGTAGCCTGGACCCCTCTGTGTTGGGAACCTCTGAAGCTCTGCAGGACATCACAATGGACAGTGTACAACATTTCCAACAGTTTGGAAGTGGAGATTGCAGCAAGTTTGTCAAATGGGTCCGAGAAACTATGGCTGGAGGTTAGCTGATGCTTCTGGGTGGGCTGGGTTGAATTTTTGTTGATAAATGAATAGAAAGTCAAGTATTTAGACATTACTGAAAAAGACACTGCATTGTTTTATGCTGAATACTAGTCTGGTAACAAGGTATATAATGTTTGCTTAAGAGTTTAGCATTTGCTGTTTGTTTATTCATTTATCATTTCTTTGCTTGAAGTACATTCTTTTCATCAACAGATTAGGTCATTTGCTTTGATATTGTTTTTCTGTATAGTGTTTAAAGTCTCTGATGTTTAAAGTCTGTGTAAGACTAATTACTTATTTTGCGCGCGCGCACGTGTGTGTGTGTGTACAAATAAATATGAATATTATGTACTGTTATCTGTTCTTTGTAATTTGCCGTAGTATGCAGATTTGATGTTACAAGCTTTACAGAATGAGAATCAAGATCGCTTTATTGTCTCAGATATTGAAATAGAGAGTAGTGAAGTGTCTGGTACATACAGGTTACAAGCAGAACAGTAAAGATAAAGATAGCAGATAGCATACAACATAAGAATACACAGCAGTCAAATCAAGCCTGATGTAAAAATATCACCATTGTTAAAACACACACACACACACACACACACACACACACACACTGTTGAGTGATTGTCTAGTGGTATGTCTCTGCTTGGAAGGAAGAGAATCTGAGTCCACACTCAGCTATATTTTCTCTCCCCCTTCACTAGACCTTGAGTGCTAGTCAGGATACTGGTCATTTGGATGAGACAATAAATTGAGCCTACATGTAGATGTGCTGCATTCACATAAAAGAATTCAAAGAAACAAAAGAGTTGTCCATGGCAGAATTCTGCAGGAAAACCCACATTGATAGGAAAGCAAATACACCTGAAGGTATAAAAAAGATGAAAAAGGATGGATCTGTACACTTGGGACATGCCCATACACACACACTTGTGCATATTTTTGTGAATATGTGCATGCAAAATGTACTGGACAAAATTTTATTTCCAAATATGATGGAAAAGTCCATTTAAAATCAATAAAACTTTAAGTGGAAAAAACATACAACAGAAATAAAGTAAATTTGGCATACGTTTCCTGTCAGTTTGCTCTTTTATGACCTCAAGATTCTTTGCGAAAGGTTTCCCTTGTAGACTAGATCAGGACATGATTTATATGACTTGATTCACTTGGCCATTTCTACTGACAGACACTGTGGAAGACAACATATGCAGTGTTAACTTTTATAACCATGGAAACATGCGATCAAGAATGCTTTGCTTTTGCAGATGGCATGAAGGAACTGAAAGTGTTTGTGGACCTCGCACTTAACTATGTCGGGGATGATCCCAGAGAAATGGACAAAGTCCGCAATCTTCGTGCTGTCATCACAGGATATGCTCCCCTTATCTTCCCATCCAGCACCCATGCCACTTTTCTACATCGATGCCGTGAGGTGGCAAGAAACATTCAGGAAGACAAAGACCTTCCAGCAAAACTTGTATGATTTTTTTGTTTGTTTGTTTGTTTGTTTGTTTTTTTAACTAAAACCCTGTGTCTGTATTATTTGGTGAATCAAACAATGCCCCTTCCCCCCAACCTTTGTGTGTGTGTGTACATGTGTGGTAAACTTTTACAAATTCACTTTCTCTGAAAATACTCTGTATGGACACAAAATAAGGCCTAAAGTCTTTGGGATTCTGTTTTGATGCCTCTTCCTCTCTTCTCTCACCCTCTCTCTTTCTCTCATGGGGGCAGGATGTCAATCAGATATGCACATTTGCTTGCATCCATGCATGTGTGGGCGTATGTCTCTCTCTCTCTCTCTCTCTCTCTCTCTCTCTCTCTCTCTCTCTCTCTCTCTCTCTCTCTCTCTCTGTCCTTAAAGCAGTCTAATACAAGAGACCTAGACAAACTGGATGGCAAAATCATTAAGATAGCTAGCTGCCCCAGTGGTAATAGATACCTTGACATATATAACCTTTGCATTGACAAAAAATATTTTCCATTATGTTTCAAACAAGCAAGAGTCATTCCATTATTCAGATCAGGTGACCAGTCAAATCCGTCAAATTACAGACCAGTATCAATTCTTTCCAGTCTATTAAAACCATTAGAAAAACACATTAAAAAAAACATTTATGTTCCCATTTGAATAAATTTAATCTGATTCATTTGAAGCAATCTGGTTTCAGAGAAAGTCATTCCTGCCACACAGCACTGACACAAATGGTCGATAAATGGCTTTTAAATGTTAATAATAATGAACTAACAGGAGTAGTTTTAGTGGATTTTTCAAAAGCCTTTGATGTCATTAATTTAATCATTCTCTCCTATTAAAGAAGTTAGTTATATATGGACTATCTCAAGTTACGATTCAGCTCATTTCATCATTTCTATCAAACAGAAAGCAGCTAGTTAGTATTAATGACTCTAAATCAGATTTTAAGACTATAAGATATGGTGTACCACAAGGGTCTATCCTTGGTCCGTTATTATTCTCACTATATATCAATGATCTGCCTCTGTATTTAACAACGGTTTGTGATTTATTTGCAGACGACAATTCAGTTCATTTCAATCATTCATCCATAAACATATTGACATCAAAATTACAAGAAAGTATGAACAATTTGGCCAAATGGACTGAAATTAATCACATGTGTCTCAATGCAACGAAAACTAAAGGTATGTGTATTGAACTAGACAAAAACGTCAAAACAATTCAAATTTCTCTCCCTGGATTTAAAATTGAGGAAGTAAAATCGCATAAAGTTCTAGGTATAATCATTGATAATAATCTATCTTGGTCCGATCATGTTGCTTATCTGTGTAAAAGAATATCTCAAAAAGTATTTCAGCTATCTCAAATTAAACATTTTCTTAATATCAGTGCTCCTAAAAAGTTCTTTCAAGCACATATCCAATCATTTGTAGATTATGCCTTGACAGTATGGGATTCAGCTAGTGCAAACATTGTAAACAGATTGTATAAACGTGCTCTTAAACTAGTTCTTTTAAAATCCAGCTCAATAACCACTGCTGATTATAAATCATTGAACATTCTTCCACTGTATCTAAGACTAGAATGCAACAAGGCTCTGTTTAGGCACTAAGTAGTTACTGGAGCAGCTCCTCCTGGTATTGTAGATAACTTTCCAATAAACAGCAATAGACACTTTCATAAACTTACAATACCAGATGGTGGTTCAAACCGAAATAATCTGCCTTCCCTTTTAAAACAGATAACCAGAAGCTCTTTAAAACAAAAAAAACAGAAAAAAAAACAAACTATTTGTTTGATAGAATGGAGAAGATAT